>NW_015176477.1:442413-452925 GCF_001447785.1 Gekko japonicus
GTTTTGTTTTTTTTTAAACGGCGACACCCGCTGCATGTGAACGGGCATACAGCGATGGACTCCGCAGACAGGAGGTAAGTGTGATCATGTTTCAGCCGGCATAAACTGCACCGGTTCCAACCGGTACAGTTTATGCCGGCTGAAACGCCCCGTCTGAACGCACCCAGTGAGTGTTTAACAGGTGGAATTTGCTGCCAGAGTCCGGCCCCTTCCTGGCCGACCAGCTCTTGGGCTTTTCTGGCCAAGGGGCGCCTTTGTTCCCTCTGGAAGGAGGAAGAGGCTCTGGGTGTTTTCGTGCCCATGCGGGAGCTGGTTGTGGGGTGGAGCTTGCTGGCTTAAAAGATCAGCTCTGCCCCCCTGGCCACAAAGTGCTTCACGGCGTGCTCAGCCCAACTCCCGCCCTGTTGCAGTGCAGGCTTAGGCTGGTCGCCTTTTGTTAGGGGCCGGGTAGGAATTTTTGTCACCCCTCTCCCAGTTGGCTAGTGGGGGGTGGGGGGGTTGCCTACCTTGCACTGTATGCAGAGGAAAGGGCAACTGGTGTCAGTGGAGCCATTTAAATAGGTTGGTTGCTTGGCAGTGTCAGAGTCCCAAGTCAATCAAGCTCAACAACGTTCCTTGATAAAGGTGCAGTTTATTGAGAAAGGTACCCAGGTCATCATATGACACTTTTGTGTCAGGAATGGGGGTTAGGCGGGAAGACGTACTAGTATACCCAGCTCATACAGGTCCCCCTGATGGACGCAGACCAATAAGCAGGAGCAAGCAAGCGCGCTCAAAAGAAAACGACCCTCAGCTCTAAGCGGGGGGAAAGCGGCGCTGCCAAGCATGGGTTCAAGGCCACAGGTGAGATAACAGGAAGAAACCTGGAGCACATTCCAGGGGGAGGGAGGGAAGTGGAGGGAAGGCAGGGGAGCGGGGAGAACACAGCCCAAACGATGATGGCATCAGCCGACAATCAGCTGACAGGCAGGAAAGAGGGGGGTTCGTCAAAACAGACTGGTGCTGAGCACCATTTGGTGGAAGGGGTCTGGTAGGATCAGCTTGTGGGTTGGGTGGCTCATGGCTGGGAATGTGGACGGGCTTTGGAACCCCCTGAAAAGGTCCTCCTCTCAAGTTCTGCGTAGGGTTGCCAAGTCGAAAATCGTCGGGAGCAGGGGACTCCCGTCTGGCGTCCTACGCGCGCATGCTCGGGGGACTGGAGCTCCAGGGTGGCATCCTGCTTGCTATGCCAGCCTGGCCTGACCCATACATGAATGGATTGCACCAGAGGCAGATTCGCTCACCCAATTTAGGGCGAGGAGGGGCCGAGGGGTGACCCCTGGCTTGTCCTCTTCTGCTCAGTTATTTAGCCCTTACTACTCGTAGATGTAAATGGTTAATAAAGTGGCCCTTGTTTATTCCATCCCCTGTGTCTGTCCCTTTCTTCCAACTGGGGAGGGGGCAAGGTGTAGCAATGGCCACAGGCACAGACAGCTTTAACAGGGGAATAGACAGATTCATGGCAGATAGGTCCTTCAGTGGCTACTAGCCATGGTGAGAAAAGGGAATCTCTACATTCAGAGGCACTAAACCTCTTGAGTCCCAGAGTCAGGAGGAGGCAACATCAGGGGAAGGCCTCGGCCTCTGTGACCTGTTGTTGGCCGTCCAGAGGAACTGGTTGGCCACGGCGGGAGACAGGATGCTGGACTAGATGTACCACTGGCCTGATCTAGCAGGGCTCTTCTTATGAAGGCCTCGGCCTCTACGCCTTGTTTTTTGCCATTCAGAGGAACTGGTTGGCCGCCGTGTGAGATAGGATGCTGGACGAGGTGGACCACTGGACTGATCCAGCAGGGCTCTTCTTGCATTCTTATTTTCAGTTGAAGGGGGGCCTTTCTGCATGTCACAAAGTCCTTGTGTCTTTTGGAGAAAGACATGAGGACTTTGTATCAGGGTGGCAATGGGAATTGTGTGCCTCCCGCATGCATCCTGGCTCTCTTCTGCTTGTAACCCCAGTGCGGACAGAAGCAGTCTCAGCCTTCTCTCCCTGTGCTCTTTTTGCACCTTCAAACAGCTCTACGGAGCTGCTAGTGCCTATGTTGCAATATATATGTACGTTGTATGTATATATATGGTGTAGCTCTGTAAGTAATTCCATTTTTGCAAAACTATGCAGCAGTTAATTTTTATGCATGAGGAGACATGATAATCAATTAGAAGACGCACTAAACACTAATTAAAAGGTACGAAAAAGGTAATGGGAAAGCCAGTTTAGGCAGGGAGAATATGGACTCTTCAAACATCAGCGCACCTAACAGAAGAGAGGCTGTATTCTCATGAACATAGATAAATATGCTACCATTGCTCTTTGGCAACCATGTTGAACTAGATGATTTCCCACAGAGGAAACTCCAGTTATGAATAATTGCCATGGCCCATCTATTGTACAATATCCAGTAACATGTTGATGCAGCCTCTGTGTGTTATGCAAAGGGAGAAAGGTTTGCCCAACTCAAGGCGTGGAAAATTCCTGGAGATTTGATGGAGGCGGGAACTGGAGAAGGCGGAGTTTGGAGAGGCCAGCGACAGCTACTGCAGGGACAATATGTCATAGAAGCCATCCTCCAAAGCTATCATTTCCTCCAGGATTAGTTGTAGTCCTGGGAAAACTGCAAGCCCAGCCTGGAGGTTGGTAACCCTAAGAGTGTGTAATAAGGATGCTGGGGGGGGGGGGGCGGAGGTACATCTATTGTACAATATCCAGTAACATGTTGACGCAGCCTTTGTGTGTTATGCAAAGGGAGAAAGAGTTGCCCAACTCAAGGCGTGGAAAATTCCTGGAGATTTGATGGGGGTGGGAGCTGGAGAAGGCGGGGTTTGGAGAGGCGAGCAACAGCTACTGCAGGGACGATATGTCATAGAGGCCATCCTCCAAAGCTATCATTTCCTCCAGGATCAGTTGTAGTCCTGGGAAAACTGCAAGCCCAGCCTGGAGGTTGGTAACCCTAAGAGTGTGTAATAAGGATGCCGGGGGGGGGGTGAAGCTCTCCTGCCAATTTGGTGTAGTGGTTAGGAGCGCAGACTCTAATCTGGGAGAGCCAGGTTTGATTCCCCTCTCCTCCACATGCAGCTGTTGGGTGACCTTGGGCAAACCACAGTTCTCTCAGAGCTGTTCTCTCAAAAGCATTTCTCGAAGAGCTCTCTCAGTCGCTCCCACCTCACAGGGTGTCTGTTGTGGGGAGGGGAAGGGAAGAAGATTGTAAGCCGCTTTGAGACTCCAAGTGAAAGGTGGGGTATAAATCCAATCTCCTCCTCCTCCTCCTCTTCTTCTTCCCAGAATTTCAACTACATAATCACTTATTTATTTATTATTTGTTTAAGACATTTTATTCCACTTCTGGTGGAAATGGCTGCTTTGGAATGTGAACTGCGTGGCATTATAGCCTACCGATGTCCCTCCCCTCCCTAAACTCCGCTCTCCCACCCCCAAATCTCCAGATATTTCCAAACCCAGAGGTTATGTGTAAGCCTAGCTTGTGCCTTCCACACAAAACCCCCAAAAACCTGCTGGGTTTTTGATAACATTGTACCTGAGAGTTTGTGATCTAAGGCCATTATTTAAAAAAATATGTTCCCTGTCAAAGAGCTATCCTTCCTCAATCTGTTACCTGAGGTAAGGTATTTCATGCAGCCTCACAGAAGGCCCCAGCCTGCTGCTTCAATCTGATCTGCTGTATTTTTTGGGGGGGGGAGATATGTAACAGATCTTGGCTATTTTCACAACTACAGTCAGGTTGATAAGAGTTTCGATAGGAGTTCAGATTCCTGCTCCATTACTGCCTGACAGCTGCCCTGGGAATATTAATGCCCTGTCCCACAGAGCGCCTGCTATGATGAATGAAGCAAGGGTTTTAAAGCACTTTTCACCTAAACATGACTGATAATCTAGAATTTATTAATAATATCGTGAAAACACAGATAACATAGCAATGACGGATAATTTTAAATCAACAAGGGGTGACATTGTAAAGGAAAGGGATGGGTCTGTGGTGACTGAGTTTATAACTGAGAGGCAGTTCCTTATATTTAATGGGGTTAGGAGTGACCTCCCATCTCTGGCCCCAGCTCCTGCCAACCTAGCAGTTCGAAAGCAAGAAATTGCAAGTAGATAAATAGGTGCCGCTTCAGTGGGAAGGTAACAGTGTCCCATGCACCTTGGCGTCTAGTCATGCCAGCCACATAACCACGGGAAAATCTTCAGACAGTGCTGGCTCTTCAGCTTGGAAACAGAGATGAGCACCACCTCCTATAGTCGGATTCGACTAACTTTCAAGCAAGGGAAACCTTTACCTTTAGAGATCTAAACCCTGGTCTCCCCAGGCTATTCAAACATTCTGACCACTGCACTACAAAAGGTCTGATCATTTAATTTCCTAAATGTATATCCTTTCTTCTGATATTAGTTTTCATAGTGGTTTGCAACTTTAAAAACAATACCAATTAAATTAGGGGGGGGAACCATAAAAACCCTGAACCAGCCAAATTAAACAACAGATCTAAAAGCAATAGTCAAACCGAAGACTCCCTCTAAAGGCCTAATGGAACGAAAACTTTTTTTCATTAATTTTCTGAAAGATTAGGGTGGTAAATCCCAGTTTTTTTAAGGGTACACATTATAGAACTGCCACAGATAATACTCTGAGAGGCAAAAGTAGGTGTGGAGTCCTCAATATGCACAGAGCTGTCTCTCTGCATGCCCAATGGAATGCCATCTATTCATACAATGCACTCTGGAGTTCTGGTGGAGCAGAATTAGCGGTCCCATTCCCTTGGTGGAGGTGGGAGACCCCCTGCCCTCAGAGTGGTGTCATATCACTTCTGGTAATTAAAAAAAACCCCAAAGGAAGTGACATAGGGTAGTGCTAGGAATCACTGGAAACTCTGTGGTTTCATTATAGAGTTTTTGGCAATCCCTAGAGTTACCAATATCACTTCCGTTTTCTTTTTGTTTGTTTTTTACTAGAAGTGACATGATGCTGCAGCCAGCATCACAGCCACTCCCCCTTATACCTGCCCACAGCCCTCCTGCCAGTAGCCAGGTGCTGCCTGGCAACCCTAAAACCCCCTATGAGTCCTGAAGGGCTTTACAATCTGCTAATCAGAATCTCCTGGTGATCCCTGGCCCCAGGGACATCCATCTTGCCTCAAAGTCGTGGAAGTAGTGACAGACTTCACGTTCCTGGGATCCCAGATCACCGCAGACTGTGACAGCAGCCATGAAATTAAAAGACGCCTGCTCCTTGGGAGGAAAGCGATGGCGAACCTCAACAGCATGATAAAAAGTAGAGACATCACCCTGCCAACAAAAGTCCGCATGGTCAAAGCAATGGTATTCCCAGTAGTCATGTATGGCTGCGAGAGCTGGACTATAAGGAAGGCCGAGCGCCGAAGAATAGATTCTTTTGAACTATGGTGCTGGAGAAGACTCTTGAGAGTCCCTTGGACTGCAAAAAGATCAAATCAGTCAATCCTAAAAGAAATCAACCCTGACTGTTCCCTGGAAGGCCAGATAATGAAAATGAAGCTCAAATACTTTGGCCACCAAATGAGAAGGGAGCACTCACTAGAGAAGACCCTGATGCTGGGAAAGATTGAAGGCCAAAGAAGACGGGGACGGCAAAGGATGAGATGGTTAGACAGTGTCATAGATGCAATGAACATATCTTCTTTGGCCTTCAATCTTTCCCAGCATCAGGGTCTTCTCCAGTGAGTGCTCCCTTCTCATTGGGTGGCCATAGTCTTTGAGCTTCAGTTTCATTATCTGGCCTTCCAGGGAACAGTCAGGGTTGATTTCTTTTAGGATTGACTGATTTGATCTTCTTGCAGTCCAAGGGACTCTCAAGAGTCTCCTCCAGCACCATAGTTCAAAAGAATCTATTCTTCAGTGCTCGGCCTTCGTTATAATCCAACTCTCACAGCCATACATGGCTACTGGGAATAATACCATTGCTTTGACCATACGGACTTTTCTTGGCAGGGTGATGTCTCTACTTTTTATCATGCTGTTGAGGTTCACCATCGCTTTCCTCCAAAGGAGCAGGCGTCTTTTAATTTCATGGCTGCTGTCACAGTCTGCGGTGATCTGGGATTCCAGGAACGTGAAGTCTGTCACTACTTCCACGAGTTCCATACATCTAGGAGGCAAAAAAACTCCCACTGCCAGTTGCCCACATTGGCAACTTCCCCTTTGGTGGGTATCCTCCTGCCATCGATCTTTGTCCCCCACTGCTGCTCAACAGGGAGGGACAGAACAGCATCCTGAGATGCCACAACATCCCTTCTGTTGCATAACCAGAAGTGATGTCACTGCATCATGGATGGTCCAGAATTCCCCCAAAACTCCATGGTTTTTAGCATAGAGATGACTGGGTTTTAGCCAATGGGGGTGGGGGATCCCCTAGGCCCAGGTCCTTTCACCCACTACTGCTTCAAGCAGTGGTTGGAGAAATTTAAAAAAAAAATGTTGCTGCCTCGGGTTCTTCCCAGAAGTTCTTCCCAGAAGTGACAAAGGGTAGCTGTAACATTCACCAGCAATTCTATGGTTTTACCATAGGATTTCCGGGAAATACCTTGAGTTGCACTTTGTCTAGGTTTGCCAGGTCCCTTACCAATGGTGGGGGGGGCCCTCTAGTGTGTGGGGCAAAAACTCTACGGTAACCATAGAGCTTCCCACCCTGAATGCTAGAGTGTTGCCACATGACAGCCCCAGCGTGATGATGTCACTACTGTTGATGTCATTGTTTGGGGTTGGGATTCTCTGCTGGCCAGCTGACCAGTGGCAGATTGAGGGCACCGAAATCGGGGGATACCCTGGTCCCCACCGGGAGGATAGCAAGCCTATCTTTGTCACTGCCAGTTTTACTGAAAAGACATAGCATTGCACATGACGCTTCAGCTCCCCCCATAGCCCACCCAGAACCCTCCCACCTAAACCACCAGGGACTTGTTCCACCTCCAGTCATTGTGATACTGAAGCAGAATGGCTTCCTTAAATACTCACCCATTTCTCTTATTCTAAGTGGGATGGTTTTTATGGCAGGAGGTATGGATCACTCACTCCCACTGGGAAGTTGTCGTTTTCCCACCGGCTCGTCTGCCAAGCTCGTTTGTTTCCTGCTCGCCTGATGAAACTGCCGTTCGCCTGGTATTGTGGTGTCTTCATACTCAACCCAAAGGGCAAAGGGAACCCTTCGTCATGCCTCCACTCTATAAAACTGGGGAGGGTGTTTTACCCCGCGCCTCCATAATTATGCCCACGTTGTTGGTGATCATATCTTCAGCCTAGATCGTGCATGCGAGGAAGTTAATGAAATTCGAGGGCGTCTGGTAGCAGAACTATATGAATAATGCAACATCATATTCATTCCCCCCTCTTTACCCCTTCCTCTTGTGTTTCTTCCACAAAGCCAACTGCCAGATTTAGATGTCAATTCCAAGGACTTAAAGACAGAGTTGGCTTATATAGCCAGACAATTCTGATTAACAACTGGATGACTCAATAGAAGATAAGGCGCTTAGCATAATATACCTGAAAGAGACTAAGAAAACAGTTGAGTTTATAACAGCTCTGTCATTAAATTTCTGGGTGTTGTGTTGGTGTGTGTGTTTTTTTAAATGCCGTTTGGAATGAACAATTCCCACCGGCTGTCTGTTCAACCTGCCTGCCTTTCCACGGATGACAAACACAGACCTTGCATCTTTCGCGCACAAGTTCTTCCGAGCTGCCGCGACACTCCACAACGGCGCTAGAAAGCACGGAGTCAGCATATTTGCATCAGTCAAAAAAGATTCAACAGAAATACAAAGGCAGCCAAGATTCAAAAGCCAAATCGCCTATTTTACATATGCATGGGGCTTTTCATGCTATTGTTGTTACGCACAAAAAAAAATCATACGCTACAGTGGTCCTGTTAATGGGGACAGCCACTGTTTCTCCTACCAGTCCCTTGTAAAACACTGTTCCTATTTCATTGGGGATGCCTTTTGAAAATGTCATTGGTATCCATACCTGGTTAGCATTCTTCAGATGTCAGCCCCTCCCCCGAGGTATCTGAAAGATACATCTCGTCAGAAAGAATGCAAGCATGTAAGTACACATGCATGAACACTAAATCGCCAGGCACACAACAGCCTGAAGACAACGAACACATGAAACTGATCCTGCATTGGGCAGGGGGTTGGACTAGATGGCCTGTATGACCCCTTCCAACTCTGTGATCCTATGCTTCTAAACTACCTTATACCAAGACAGGCTATTGGTCTATCCAGGTGAGAATTCTCATGGGCAGTAGTTCTCCAGCACCTCTGTCTGAGGTCTTTCCAGGCCTGTAGCCACAGTGGGGCATCCTGGGGCCTGGCCCCACAACTTAGTGCCAAGGCCCCCCCAACTTCCCATCCAGCCCTGGCCCTGCAACTTCCAATTTTTTAATTTTATTTGTGGTGCTCCCTTGGGAAGTATGCAGGGTCAGTGTTCCCTCTAAGCTGAGTTAGTGTGAGCTAGCTCCAGAGCAAACTGATTTATGTCGTAGCCAAATCGCTCACTCACAGCTTTAATGCCAGTAGCTCACAAAGTAGAATTTTTGCTCACAAGACTCCACGGCTTAGAGGGGACATTGTGCAGGGTGCCCCCAGACTTATTTAAATGAAAAAATCCTGGCTACGAGCCTGGGTCTTTCACAGCCTACTGCGTACGTAAGTGCCATCAAGTTGCAACCAACTTATGGTGACCTCAGCAAGGGCTTTCAAAGCATGGGAGAAGCAGAGGTGGTTTACTATTGCCTTTTTCTGCATAGTGACCCCAGTCATCCTTGGTGGTCTGCCATCAAAGTAGTAAGCACGGCCAACCCTCCTTTCCTCCCAGGCTCTGGTGAGTACAGGCTAAGCAGGGTTTTCTGGGAGCCAGTTTGGTGCAGTGGTTAAGTGCGCGGACTCTAATCTGGGCGAACCAGGTCTGATTCCCCAATCCTCCATTTTCAGCTGCTGGATGACCTTGGGCAAGCCATAGCTCTGACAAGAGCTGTCCTTGAAAGGGCAGTCCTCAGAAGAGCTCTCTCAGCCCCACCTAGCTCACAGGGTGTCTGTTGTGGGGAGGGGAAGGGAAAGGAGTCTGTAAGCCGCTCGGAGACTCCAAGTGAAGGGCAGGGTATAAATCCAATCTCTTCTTCTTCTTCCTCTTCTTCTTCTTCTTCTTCTCTCCCACCTGATGAGTTCAGGCTGTACCACGCTGCCTTCCTGCCCAGTTCACATCCTGCAACCTCGTCCTTTTCACTGGAGGCATCAGGAGTTGACTCTGGAATCTTCTGCCTGCAAAGCTGTAATGTACTCCGCCATTACCACGTGCGCAACCGTTGGGCCATGCGGTCTAACAAAGCCTGAAGCTTCGCTCTAAGAGAACAATAGAACAGCGGATCCTAGCCCGCACCTAGAGGGCCAGGTCCGCAGCCGAGAGCCTATGGGACTCTCGGCTACTGTAAATAGCCTATAGGGAAATAGGGGTGTGTTTTGGTGGTGGGTTTTCTGTAAATATATACCGGCCTGCGAGCAGGCTTACTTTGTCTTGTTCCTGCTTAAATAAAGTACTCTTGCTGAAATCACTCCACGTTTCTGAGTACTTTTCAAAAGCACATGCTTCGCCACTGAGTCATGGGAAAAACTGGCACAAGGAAACAGAAAACAGTGCAAAAAGTAAAGATTCGTGGGTTTGATTCACACAGAGGAGAAGCACGATCAAAATGGGGATTTTTTGTGGGGGCTACAAAATTTGGTAGTTCATACACATACATGTGTGCACTACAGTCAAGATGCATCCCACCTAGGCTGCGGTCACACATGCTAAATAAATCCACTTTCAATCCACTTTCAGTGCACTTTCCAACTGGATTCTTACTGTGTGAACTGGCAAACTCCAGTTGGAAAGTAGACTGTGTTAAGTATGACACTTAACTCGGAGGAACAGTTCAACAAGTGATTTCAGCTTTATTTCAGTGATAACAGCATGAAGGCTCAGCCTTGTAGGTACTAGGCCAGCTAGACAAGTTCCATAGGCAAAATGACAACTTATATACAATTCTGGCTGAGATAGCCACACCTACAATGTTTCACAACAACCAATCACATTGGGTTTGTTACATCCAATCACAATCGATACATAACGTCCAATCAAAATCCTTCCCTCCAGAATACACACCATTTGTCAGTATTTACAATCCGCATAATGAGCTTATGGTAGGTCAAACTTGTACTATTATGTCTCTCAAGACATAACAGACTGAAACTAGATTGAAACTGGATTTTTTAGTGTGTGGGACTGCAGCCTTAGAGATATATCTTCTAGAGCAAACACCATCTTTGCTTTCTTAACATGTGACCTTATCCATACTGAAATGATGGAGATCTTTTCCTGGTTGCTTAAACACAACATGTCAGCTCACTGCTTCCCTTCCGTCGCCCAGCCCTTCCCACTGTGCCAATGCA
>NW_015176477.1:452941-461026 GCF_001447785.1 Gekko japonicus
TGGGGGGGGGGGGGAGATCCTACCAAGTTCGAGGAAGTTCCTCCACTCTAAAGAACTTCCTTTTAGCTTTAGTGGCTCTGCCCCTGGAGGAAGAGCCCCAACTGGAGGAAGACACTTCTAGACTGGAGGACGTGGTAAGAAGATAAGAAGAGCCCTGCTGGATCAGACCAAAAGCCCATCAAGTCCCGCATTCTGTTCACACAGTGGCCAATACCAGTTTGAATTGGGGGCGTTTTTGAAGTTTTTTGAAAATGCTGCGAGCTGCTGAAATTCGGGTTGTCACCTCTGGGCTTGGAAATACTTGGAGATTTGAGGGTGGAGCCTTGGAAGGTGTGGTTTAGGGAGGGAAGGGACCTTGGTAGGGGAGGGGGGAGGACAATGGGAGGAGCAGGAGTTGAGTTTTTTATACCCCACTTTTCATGATGCAAAGGAGTCTCAGAGCGGCTTACAATCTCCTTCCCTTCCTCTCCCCACAGCCGACACCCTGTGGGGTAGGTGGGGCTCAGAGAATTCTGAGAGAACTGCTCTTGAGAGAACAGCTCTGAGAGAACTGTGACTGGCCCAAGGTCACCCAGCTGGCTCCACGTGGAAGAGTGGGGAATCAAACCCGGTTCTCCACTACACCAAACTGGTTTTCTTCTTTTTTTTAATAAAGATTTTATTGACTCCCCTAAAAAGGGGAGGCATTTCGCTTAGAAGAACATATGGGAATGTGGAATAAATGTTTCAAATAAATACATATATAATCAGCAATCTACGTAGTCTGCTGTTCCTCTGCAATTCCAGAGCTCCATCCCTTACCTGGAGGCTGGCAACCTGAGCTGAATTTAGGGTTGCCAGGTCCTCCCTGGCCACCGGTGGGAGGTGGGGGAGGTGGGTCACCAGATCCAGGTTGGGAAACTCCTGGAGATTTGGGGATGGAGTCTGAGGGGCACAGGGACCTCAGTGGGGTGTAGTGCCATCGAGCCCTCCCTCCAAGGCATCCATTTTCTCCAGGGGAAACTGATCTCTGTAGTGTAGAGAGGAGCTGAAATTCCAAGAGATCCCCAGGTCCCACCTGGAGACTGCCATCCCTAGCTGAAATGCACACGTCTGAAGAAAAGAAGAGGAAGAAGAGATTGGATTTATACCCCACCCTTCACTCGGAGTCTCAGAGCAGCTTACAATCTCCTTTCCCTTCCCCTCCCCACAACAGACACCCTGTGAGGTAGATGGGGCTGAGAGAGCTCTTTCAAGAACGGCTCTTTCGAGAACAGTTTTGACAGAACTATGGCTTGCCCAAGGTCATCCAGCAGCTGCAAGTGGAGGACTGGGGAATCAGACCCAGTTCTCCCAGATTGGAGTCTATGCACTTAACCACTAAACCAAACTGGCGTTGCCGACGACTGTCTCGCTGTTCATCAATCAAATGCGGAGGGGAAACCAAAATATGGCATCTTGATGGGGCAGGAGGGGGGGGGGTTATAAGGGGAGGACCTACATCGATGTTCCTTAATAAGATGGTTTGCTTTTCAGCCAGCCCTCTAGACCCGTAATCACCTTAAACAGTGTAAGCGCAGCAGCTACCATTAAGGGCCTGCGATCGGAACTTGTCAGTAGTAGGCCGCAGGAAGCCAAGCACACGTCTGGAGCCAAAGCACGAGTTCCAGCAGGGACCGGAGCCAGGTGGAGCACTAGGTCAGATCCACGGGAGAGCCAAGACGGAGGCAGAGGCTGCTGCGAGCCAAAATCTGGAACTGGGTAATCAGTCCAATCACGGCAACAAGATCTAGGGAGAGTGGAAGCCAAGTACAGGAGCAGCTGAGCAGACGAGCCATCCGCAGCAACTCGAATCAGGGGGAACAAAAGCCGTAGTCGAGGAGAGCCAAAATCAGGAGCCAGATAGTCTAGTGGGAGTTTTTTTGAAGAAGAAAAAAGAGAGGCAGTGAGAACTGGGAAGGACAAACTGGGAAATGCCAAGCAGGCACTAGAACGCAAGGCCAGGCAGAGAGTCGTTTAGGTGAAAATCCAGGCCTGGCTTGGAAGTGCGTATAGGCAGGCTAGGTCAAGAGGCACTAATAGGCTACTGGTCGGCTCTGGAGGGACAATACCACCCCATTCTTCCTCTGCTCTACGACCTTGAGTGGCTCATGACAAAGAACACTGGCAGATGCGAAGGCTCCACACTAATCTGACTCAATGTGGTCTGCTCTGACAAAATCCTTTCCAGAGCAGAGGTTTTCCCAGGGCTCTTCCTACTACTGACATCTATTTAAATGGAAGATAGCAAGAGATTGAACCTGGGGCCTTTCAGCTTCCCACATGTTTTTAACTGAACTACATCTTATGACAGAACAAAGTTGGAGGAGGAGGAGATTGGATTTTCACTCAGAGTCTCAGAGCAGCTTACAATCTCCTTCCCTTCCTCTCTCCCCACAGCAGACACCCTGTGGGGTGTGTATAGGGCTGCCAAGCCACGGCGGGGGATCCGTGCGTCTTCACAGGATCCCTGCCGCGGGGGACAGCGAAACGCGTTGCACCGCCGTCGCCAGGATGTGACGCTACACGTCGCTCTGGCAACGGGGCCGTTTGGAGTTCCGTTGCCAGAGCAACGCGTAGCGTCACATCCTGGCAATGGCGGTGCAACACGTATCGCTGTCCCCCGCGGCAGGGATCCTGTGAAGACGCACGGATCCCCCGCCGTGGCTTGGCAGCCCTAGGTGTGTAAGTGGCACCTTTAAGACCAACAAGTTTAATTCTGGGTATAAGCTTTCCTATGCACGCACACTTCTTCAGAAAGTTTATATCCAGAATAAAACTTTGTTGGTCTTAAAGGTGCCACTGGAATCAAACTTTGTTCTGCTGCTTCAAACCAGCATGGCTACCCCACCTGAATACATGCTATGATAGTTTGATATCTGGGATAGGTGAGACAGAAACCAGTAATCGGGCTTCTGTAACCCTGTAAACTGCCAATCGTTCACCGAATTGTTGCGAGTACCTGACAAAGACCTGGGAGACCCAAGTTCAAAACCGTATGCTGCCCTGAAGCTCACAAGATGATCTTGGGCCAATCTCTCTCTCTCTCAGCATAACTTACCTCACTCACAGAGTGTGGGAGACCCAAGTTCAAAACCCTATGCGGCCCTGAAGCTCACAAGAAGATCTTGGGCCAATCTCTCTATCTCAGCATAACTTACCTCACTCACAGAGCTCCTGTGATTAGGGAGGTTGCCAACTTCACAGCGAACATGGGTTTGGCAGGCAAGCGTACAGTTTCTGATACCCATAATTACCCATGGCGACCAGTTTTGCAGCTGCACGATAGCAGTGATAGTGAAGTTTCATTCTTTTGCATCAAGGGCTGCCAGCATCCCACTATGGCGGGAGACCTCCCACCAGCAGCCACTCTTGCCTGTAACAAAACAACAACAACAAACCCTGTCACCGTCTTCTGCACCCCTACACTACTTCTGGAGAATACCCGGAAGTGATGTGAGGTAGTTCTAGAAATTGCCAGAAACTCTGAATACCAACTGGTAAGACTTTTTTTTTTAAGTCAGGGTTTATTTATAATCACAAGCTGTTTTCTTACTCTTTACTTAAATGATTGGCTGCGAAGCACCTTTTACTGATGTCAAGTTCTAGGGAGAGGAAACTAGCATTACCATTGTGCTGTGAAAAAACATGCATGTTTCAAAACTGGAGATGGCTTAGCATAGCACTGGTTAAATACAAAGTAGCACACTGAAGGGGATGCAGCTGCTTGCAAACAGTCAAATGGCTTGATGAAAAACTGGCTCCCTGCTAACAGCTGGCGAGCAGAATATGAGCTGCTCTGGCAGGTCTCCAAGCATCCCTAGCTTTGAGACCAATCTTAGTGGGGGGGGGGGACTTTGTATGCTTCCCTGAACTCCTTCAAGGAAGGATGGGACAAAAATGGATAGATAAAGCAATCTACAAGACACAAAACTCACCTAGACAGACAGGCACAAAACTGCTAGAAAACAGAATTAAAATAGGAAACCTTGGCCAGTTTATAAATGCTTGAAGTTTCATGTATGGTGGTTTCAAAACCACTCAATTGGCCATCTTTGTCTACTTAAGGTTGCCAAACTCCAGGTGGGGCCTGGAGATCTCCCAAAATTACAAGCGATCTCCAGACTACAGGTATTCGTTCCCCTGGAGAAAATGACCACTTTGGAGGGTAGAGTCTATGGCATTATACATTGCTGAGGTCCCTTCACTCCCCCAAACCCACCCTGCTTAGGTTCTACCCACAAATCTCTAGGGATTTCCAAACCTGAAACTGACAATCCAAATATAGCTCAACTCTGCCAACTCTTCTTATTCCTGTGCTTCACTTGTAAAAAATGGCATTTTGATTACTGGCCCTTTATATGTAGCCCACTTTTTAAAAGATGACAATTGATTATCAAAGCTCTCCAAAGAGAAATAAAACTTTAGAGTCATTTTTTTCTGCTTGCACTTGACTGCGTCTTAGTTCTTGGGAGTTTGGTGGTCTAATGTACTGTAACAAACGTCTCTTCGTCGTTCGGATTTCAAAGGCTGTCTTAACAGTTTTATTACTGGAATGTATGAAATGAGCAGAAAAGAGCTAAGCTGGGTACTAAACAGCTATCTTCTTCAGAGATTGGTTCCTAATTGGAGGCCTGAAGTTAATGAATTAAACAGGATTTTTTTTTTAATTTCAAAAAAGGAGTGGGAAAGAACAGAGAGGTTTGACAAGCTAGTTCGCTAATCATCTGGCAGACTGACTCTTCTCTTGCCTAATTGAAACATTACTCCTTTTGCTAACTTTTTATTGAGTGGCCATTAGCTTTCCCCAAAGGGGAAAAAGGTCCCCTAGGGATAGTTCAACACATGGGTTCCATATTATAACTGTTTTAAAATTGTGGCCCTATATTTTTTTCCCCAGGAGGTTGCATTGCCCACGTTTTCACCTTGGCCATGGGAGGCTTGCTGAATTTTCAGGGTCACCTCCGAAATCTGGGATGCACACAAGCGAAAAACCGTGCATGCGCTCTATTTTATAAAATACATAAACAGTTCATCAGCGCAAGCACTGGGATTGCAGCGTGCCTTCTCTCATACACACCTTCCAGCATCCAGATTACTTGTTAAGCTCACGTTGCTCTCCAAACTCAGGTCTTCAATGCCAATTTAAGAAGGATTCTCTTTGAGTCCTGATTCTTAGAGCTGAAATCACAGGGTACTACTTCCTCATGGCCACCACAGGGACTTCTTATTAGACATGCTGTTTGAGTTCTCTGCCTCTCAGGTGCACACAGACCCAATTCTGAACATGTACGTGACATGTGGGTAGAAGCAACTTCAGCTTCACACACATCCATGCCATTTTTTTGGCCTGAAATGGTCCTGGGGACCTGCTATTTGTCCCATCTCAGAAATGGACGTGTAGAAGAGTAAGCTTTTATACTCCACTTTTCTCTACCTGAAGGGGTCTCAAAGTGGCTTACAATCTCTTCCTCTCCCCACAACAGGCACCCTGTGAGGCAGGTGGGGCTGAGAGAGTTCTGAGAGAACTGGGACTGGCCCAAGGCCCCCCAGCTGGTTTCATGTGGAGGAGTGGAGAATCAAACCCAGTTCTCCAGATTAGAGTCAGCTGCTCTTAACCACTACACCACACAGGTTCCTCTACATCACAAGCAACAGCAGCTCCTGAAGGCCATTTCGGGGCTCCAGAATGGCACAGGGAGAATGATAGAGTTTCCAGGTCTGCTGCCAGCAACCTGCTCTTCCCACCACCATTCTTTTGGATGGCAGAAGAAAAAAAAAATTAAACCCGCCATCATATGCAATGTGATTTTACTTCTGGGGGAAAATCCAGAAGTAACAACATGTAGCTCTAGGAATCTCCAGAATCTCTATGGTAAGAACCATAGGGTTTCCCATGAGTCCTTCAGCTATATGGCATCACTTTTGCTTTTCCCCAGAAGTGATGTCACGTTGCATATGCCACCAAGCCCTCCATGTCTCCATTCACTCCACTCCCATCTTGCACCTTTAGGGATGCCATTCCCTTGTTGGGGATGGGGGATCCCCCCAATTTTTCAAGCTCATCCCTGCTGCTAGCCACCAGGCCATTGGGGGGGGGGAATCCTGCCCCCAGACGCACTGTAATGACGTCATGCAGAAATTACATCATCATGTTGGTGACTTCGGACAGCGACACTCTGGTTTTGGGGCAAAACTCTATGGTTCGAGGGGGGTGATTTTACCATAGAGTTTTGCCCCCAAACCAGAGTGTCGCTGGCATGATGACATCAGGATGTTGCATGCATGTCATGTTCTCCACCCCCAGTCCCAGAAAGTCCCTCCCCCTCCCCCACTGGCGCACTGATCTGACCTGGCAACCCTACACACCATTGCCTGGCAACCCTACTGAGGGCTGAAGTTGTTTCTACCCAAGTACCATGGTCAAAATCAGAACTGGGCACAGAACTCACATCACACATCAGATTATAAAGTCCTCATGGTAGCCACAACAGGGTCGTAGCTGGGCGGCACCTCCCCAACCCGACTTTGCCCCCCTCACACAGAAAATTGCCTAGCTATGAGGGTGGGCCACAAGGACTTTGTATTATGTGAATTGGCCCTCACATTGTGTGCTGTACCAGGGCAGGATAGTGAGCCACAAGAAGGGTTGAAGTGTGGTTGATGAACTAAGTCACCATGTTGGATGTCTTCACCCCTTTATGCCCTTTTGGAGTGGGGTGTCTTCGTATCGCATCAGTCCCCAGCAGATAGCAGGTTAAAAGAACACGAGATGCCAGTCTAGTCGGTGACACTTCTATGCAAAACTCACAAGCACAATGAGTGAAGTGTGCCTCCAGTTTTCACCCAGAAAGGGAGGGGAACTGCCCCAGACATCAGGGGGTCGGGGAAGAGTCATATTTCAACTCCCTGCAGCAAGAAAACAAAAGGAAATGAGGCACAGATGCAAAGACTCTCACCTGAGCAGTCTTATCAGCAATCTTATATTCAAGAATGAAAGATGATATCCACTTTATCAGCTGGCTTTCTAAAAACACAGAGCTGAAAGACCCCCAAAAGTTCATGTTCCTGGTCTGATGTAGGATTTGTTCTTCCAGCAATTGTATGTGGCTTCCAGTCATCCTACCAAATTTTCCAAGGAGTGATAGAAATATTGCTCATGGTTTCATTGATAAGGGGAAAACAAACCCCTTCCCCATGCCAAAAAAACCCAAAACCCTATGGTAATCAGGGTGTTTAGGACACTCTACAACCTGTCTGAGGCTGCGGTCACACTGGAGGCTTGGCGCGATCTGGCAGTGCCTCTATTTGCAGCGGTTTAAATCGTTGCGGAAAGGGGTGACCAGACAGCATACCCTGAAGCAGCTCCTCCATGCACTGGTCCCACGCTGAAGCATCCACATTATCGGCACATCAACCATGGAGTGCGGTCCTTGCTGGCAATAGGGGTCACTTCTGCTCATATGCGCTTATGTGCACATCTGTGCACAAACCATGACTGAGACAGAAGTGACCTTTCACACTTCCCATCCAGTGAGCCAGTTCGGTGTAGTGGTTAGGACTCTAATCTGGGAGAACCAGGTTTGATTCCCCACTCCTCCACTTGCAGCTGCTGGTGTGACCTTGGGTCAGTCACAAGTTCTTTCAAAATCGATCCTCCTCAGTAGAGATGCCAGCCTCCAAGTGGGGCCTGGGGGTTCCCACAATTACGGCTCATTCCCAGACTACAGAGATCAGGTCCCATGGATGCTTTGGAAGGTGGACTCTATGGCACTGTACCCCACTGAGGTCTCTGTCCTCCCCAGGCTCCACTCTCATCCATCCACTCTCATATCAACAAGCAGACTTGGGAAATGTACAATAGGATGCTACATTGTTCGGTACAAATAACTGTACATTGGTATTTATCAGGAAGAAGACAGTTGGACTCTTATATAGCTTAGTCTGAAAGTGTTTGAAATGTGATGTAGTTTGAAAGTGTTTACAGTACACTAGAGAAGAAGAAGAAGAAGAAGAAGAAGAAGAAGAAGAAGAAGAAGAAGAAGAAGAAGAAGAAGAAGAAGAAGA
>NW_015176477.1:461263-469434 GCF_001447785.1 Gekko japonicus
GAAAGCAAGAAATTGCAAGTAGATAAATAGGTACCACTTCGGTGGGAAGGTAACAGCGTTCCGTGCGCCTTGGTGTTTAGTCATGCCGGCCACATGACCACGGAAACGTCTTCGGACAGCGCTGGCTCTTCGGCTTTGAAACGGAGATGAGCACCGCAACCCTAGAGTCGGATTCGACTGGCTTTTGAGCAAGGGAACCTTTACCTTTACCTATCAGGGCAAACGGTGGCGCAACATCGAGGCAGCTCTAGTGCGAAATCAGCCTAACAGATGTCTTCCGGAGAGCACTAGATTTTATTATTAACTAGGGCTTAGATAGACACTGTGACATGCTTATCTCAAACTTTGGGGATTTTACACAGATATATTACACTGGGGATTGGATCCCACCACAGATATCCCCCGCACAAGCAGAGGGTGATTTTTGTTGATTGTACCCCACCCACCGGTCTCCAATTCACCAAAAGCAGCATTTGAGGGGATATTTTGGGTCACAGTGGGACAGAGTAGTGGTCATGTTGTGCTTCTGTGAATGGAAATCCTTCAGCCAGTTTGGTGTAGTGGTTAAGTGCATGGACTCTAATCTGGGAGAAACGGGTTTGATTCCCAGCTCCTCCACATGCAGCTGCTGGTGTGACATTGGATCAGTCACAAGTTCTCACAGAGCTGTTCTCTCAAGAGCAGTTCTCTCAGAGCTCTCTCAGCCCCACCTACCTCACAGGGTGTCTGTTGTGGGAAGAAGAAGGGAAGGAGATTGTAAGCAGCCCTGAGAATACAAGTGAAGGGCAGGATATAAATCCAATCTCCTCCTTTCTTCTTCTTCTTCTTGTTCTTCTTGTCAGTTTGGTGTAATGTCTAAGAGCGCAGACTCTAATTCAGGAGAATCAGGTTTGATTCCCGACTCCTCCACATGCAGCTGCTGGTGTGACCTTGGGTCAGTAATAAGTTCTTTCAGAGCTGTTCTCTCAAGGGCAGTCCTCTAGAGAGCTCTCTCAGCTCCACTTGCCTCACAGGGTGTCTGTTGTGGGGAAGGGAAGGAAAATGAGATTGTAAGCCGCTCTGAGACTCCTTCGGGTAGCGAAGTGCAGGTATAAATCCAATTTCTTCTTCTTCTTCTGCCTGTGGAAGGTATAGGCAGGATCCAAGCCTTCACTGCCTGTATTTCATAACCTCCTAACAGTTTCTCCCCCATTTATGCAGGGGATTCACCTCAATCATTCAGATAAAACAGGTTCTAGCCCTGAAGCTGATGCTACATTGCACTGATTAGACTTCAAGATGACACAATATTCCTTTTCCGCTTTGCTGCAGCAGCCCAACATGGCAACTCCTCTGGAATTTGTCTTTGAAATTAATTACTTAATTTGTGCCAAGACCTCATAAAGTCTTTCCCCTGGAGTTTGTTCTGCATCCTGGAAGAACCGAAAATATCCTTTTCACTGATGACTAACAGCAGTCTCTTGCTTGTGCATGCTTAATTCAGGAACAGGCTTCCGTGGGCACAGGCGAGCTCTTCAAACATAAGGACTGAGCCCACAATGGCTTTACTCCAGAAAAAGAAGAAAAAAATCCATGACTGGATTTGTCAACTATCAGTCACAGTTGTGACAAGACAATTTCATATTGTAAATGTTGGTTTAGATGCTTTATCAATATATTAAAGTGTGTGGACATTTGGCGACAGTGGTAGAAAGTGTTATCAAGTTAAGAGCGCAGACTCTCATCTGGGAGAACTGGGTTTGATTTCCCACTCCTCCACATGCAGCTGCTGGTGTGACCTTGGGCCATTCATCAGTTATTTCAGAGCTGTTCTCTCAAGAGCAGTCCTCAAAAGAGCTCTCTCAGCCCCACCTACTTCAGAGGGTGTCTGGTGGGGGAGGGGGAGGGAAAGGAGATTGTAAACTGCTTGGAGACTCCGAGTGAAGGGTGGGGTATAAGTCCAATCTCTTATTCTCTCTCTCTTCTGCCAATTTATGGCAACCCATAGGGTTTTCAGGGCAAGAGATGTTCAGAGGTGGTTTGCCTTTGCCCACCTGTGCATAGTGACCTTGGACTTCTTTGTTGGTCTTTATCCAAGTACTAAACAGGGCCAATCCTGCTTAGGTTCTGAGATCTAACAAGAACAGGGTACCCTGAGCCATCCAGGTCAGGGAGACATTTGGTGGTGGATTCCAACTTCAGGTAGGGATACTTGAACACCCACCGGTTCAACTCACATCCTGTTCACCGATAGGAGCCAATTTTTTTGACATACTGTTTGTCTGTTCATTGACTGGTTCATGACTATTGAGGTTGTTTCTGCGTATTCCTTCCTAACAGTATAGTACCGCACAACTGGCTTTTCATGCATGCACTCTGTCATGCAGCCCAATTGAGTTGTACTTCCAAATCCCTTTCCGATACCACTGTTCATCTTGGGAGGCGATGATTTGAACAGATAGGGAAATCAGACTCAAAATATAAATCAGTCCTAAATAAATGCTTTTAAAAAAAATATCTATCATTCAGTATTAATCCGAGTACCCCTTAGATACATTAATGGCTACCCAGGCTGTTTGGCTAGGCAGCACTTTGTGAATGGCACAGGGGTGGGGGAAAGATGGAGATTGAAAAAGGCATTTGGCTCATCTGATGCCAAACTGAACTACCCTGGTGACTGGCTCATGTCTGATCCTCACAGCTGAACATGGCAAGTTCAACTGTCATACACATTCAACACCAAATACATGACTTCCCTAAATTCCAGTAGTAGATGTTGGGAAAGACTTACAGTATATCTGCTTGAAACCCTGAAGAGCTACTAGCTCAATTTGCAAATTACAATAAAAGCATGTTCAGTCTATGCACAGTGTACACTTGATTTTTCTTTGTATGTGCATGGCTCTTACAAACAGATGTGCACGCATACAGGTAAGGGTGTCCAGGTGTTTCCTGTAAGATCCTAACGTGTAGGCCAGGGTTCCCCAGCATGGTCCTCATGGGAACCATGGTGCTATCAGACACCTCTTCTGGAGCCAGCCAAGTGTTTTTAGAAAGTGAGTGGGGCCCGGTGGGTCTTTTTCCCAGCAAGGCTTCTGATTGGCCACTGGGGATTTGATTAGCTGTGACTGTGTAGATTTTTAAACACATTGCTTGGGCAGCAGCTACCACCACAGCACAAGGATCTTCACTATGTGACTGAAGGTAAGTAACGGCAGCCATTTTGTGGCTGACTCCATCACCTGCAGTAGCTATTTTTGGTAGCCATTTTGCGGCTGTGCCCACTACACTTTGTCAGAATTCCAAAGGTTCCTGCAGGTTCAAAAAAGTTGGGGAACCCTGATAAAGGCAACACTGAGCTAGAAGACCTCCTGGTTTGGCTCAGTACAAGGTAGTTTCCAGTGCGCTCATTATTCAGACTGGGAAAGTGCTATGAGAAAGCCGTATGAGTCCTCGCTCTGTTTTGGTTTTTTATCTCAATGCTGTTTATTATTTAATCCATATGCTCTGTCTTCTTGTTTGTCTTGAATAACAAGTTTGAGAGTGACTAACATATTGGTTTATTGTCCCTTGGTGCTATTTCTGCTCAAGTCATAATTATCTTTTTATGCTCCATTAATGTTTTGATGTGATTTTAGATATTCTTGCATATTGGTTATTACACGTATGCTAAATTAAATTTTATTTGTACATCTATGACGCTGATCTTCTAGCGTCTGCTGTTATAGAACCAATTAAATCATACTTAGAAATAAACAACTTTTTATGGGGTTCTCCATCTGCAGAATCCAAATGCTTATATCGAACTGCAAGAGGTAGGAGATAGTTGCAATTTGTTCCAAGTTCAACTTGTTTCAGCTTTCTGGTACCTGACTTCCAGTGGAGTACCGGATCAGATTCATAGAATCATAGAGTTGGAAGGTACCTCCAGGGTCATCTAGTCCAACCCCTGTACAATGCAGGAAATTCACAAATACCTCCCCAACCCACCCCCAGTGACCTCTGTCCCATGCCCGGAAGATGACAAAAAACCTCCAGGATACCCAGCCAAACTGGCCTGGAGAAAAATTGCTTCCTGACCCCAAGGCCGTTAACTTCCTGGGACCCACATACCCTCAGAACCTCCTGGTATACCCCCAGAAGAGCCTTATGCTCAGGAGATACTTACTGATAGTCCCCAGCTTGAGAGACATCTGGCTGTCATAAACCAGGGCCAGGGCCTTTTCTGCCCTGGCCCCTACCTGGTGGAACTCTCTGCCAAACAATATCCATGCATTGCCATTCCACAAGGCATGTAAGGCAGAGATGTTCCTCCAACTCCTTTTTCTATGAGGCAATAGCACTTTCTTGAAATCATCACCATCAGACTGGCTTAGGTGGTCGCTGTTAAATGTATCTTATGTATTATTTGAACTTTGAAATCTTTATATATTTTTATTATTGTTGAACTGTGTTTTTCAGGGAGGGTGGCTGAAAAGTCGGATCTAATAAATAAATAAATAATTTCTGAGATTGCTACAAATGACAGACATAGCAGGGCAAGATCGTTTGGGGAGTGGGGGAGTCTAGCTGTGAAACAAAAACCTTGGATCCAAATGCAGCACAAATTTATATAACCTAATTCTGGGTTGCACTGTGGCCTTCTGCCTCTTCCATGTATAAGGGAAATAGGAGTGTAGAATCTTCCAGTTTATCTGCATGAGAAGCAAATCTGTTTGCAAATCCTGCGTTTGCGATACCTATGAATTATGCTCATTTTGGAGGGAAGCCCTCTCCATTATAAACTAGTTGAATGACAAAAATGTATTCACATACTTTAATAAAGCTCTCTGGTCATTAATGTTTCTCATGAAATCCAAAAGCACTTCGACCTTGGCTTGCTTGATATAAAATTTCAGGTTTGTGCCATAAGGCTTGCTAAAAGCTCTTGAACCCATTATCATGTAACTCGATTAAAATATTTCTACGTCTTTCATCTTTGCTTACATACATAGATAGCAGTCGGGAAGCACTCTCAATTTCTGCTTGTACGTCTTCCAGATTCACAATGCATTTTTCCCCAAGATGCTTGCCAGCTATCTATCCTCAGGGACACCTCTTGAGGTTATTGTTGTTTTTCCTTATCTCATTTTCTAATTCATCAGCTCCGCCACAATTTTTCTTTCATTACTCCATTCCATTATTGTTTATTCCAGGACCTCACAACTCTGGCACCGACACTAACAATCATGTTTTCTGTGCCCTCTGTCCATTCATCCAGCCTGTCCCCCGCTTTTACGGCTAAATTTCACCTCTGTATTTCCTGTCTTTTTCTAGCCTTTTTCTAAAGCCAAGACAGCGCCACAAGCCAAGTCCCTTTGCCTTTGACCTCTGCCTCCTGTTTATAGGACTCCCAGAGCAACTGCCTGCCCATTGTGGGGAAAAGGATGGTGAGCTAGCTGGGCTATTGATCTCATTGAAGCAGGACTCTTCTGATGTTCAATAGAACAGTTTGCAAGAGCCATTTGAAATCTACAATTTGTCATTTCTTTGGAACTCAGTATCCACGGGAGAGCAACACGTGGGGAAAACTGAAAGTTCTTGCAATCAAACTTTTCAGATCCAATAAACTGGAAACTTTCTTTCTTTCTTTCCACCTTGGAATCAAAGATATGTCAAAAATGAGCATTTATTAGTAGAAATTGAGAGATTGTTTTCCGTTGCAGGCAAAAGATAGAAGAGGCAGTTGTTGGCAGAAATTGGTGCTGCTTTCATGTGTCAACAGCCGCTAGAGTGTCAAACAAGTGGCAACAGGAAGAAGGCGGGTACTTTAACATCCCTGTAAATCCGACCGCCAAAAACTATAACATGATCTATTACAAAGGCTGTCACTGTCGAAGTGGGGCATCTGTTCATTTCAGTCCAAGGACCTCAGATTATGAATAATGCAGTCGCTTGCTCTGAAAAAGTGTAGGAAGTATGAAACTGATAGGTTTACAAGGTTGCTTCTTTTTGCAGTGTTGTATCAATGCACCCATGAACACATACGAACCTGTATTGGAAAAATAGCAGAGCACCAAAAATGCGCAGCAGAATAAAAGTCAGCACATAATGTGTGTGTTTTGTTATAAAGGGAAGGGTTACGTTGGGATGGAAAATGACAAAGAATAAAGAGTCTAACTAGATTCCTGATCTATACTCCATCTTGGCTAAAGCAATAGTAATCTCAAGTACAAAGAAACAGGAAGTTCCCTCCCCCCCCAACTCCCCTAACCGAGTACGTGACAAACACCATGTAACTTTCTCTAAATTATCGATTAACCAATAGAGAATCTTAGTTTACTTCATTAAGACTCTTCTTTCTCTGACGGGAACAACTACACAATGTCTAATTGGTTCTATGCTAATTAACTACTAGTTGTAAACACAAACTCTTTCATTACTGAAGTGAGGACACTTGCTTCTTCCAACAATCTGCCTTATATGGAATCAGATCATCGATCCATCAAGGTCAGCACTATCTACTCAGACTGGCAGCGGTTCTCCAGGGTCTCAGGTGGAAGTCTTTCACATCACCCACTGCCTGATCCTTTTGAGTGGAGAAGCCAGGGGTTGAACCAGGGTTCTTCTGCATTCCAAGCAGAGGCTGTTCTACAGAGCCACAGCCCCTCCACACAGGGATTTTCAAAAATAAATGAATTTTAGGAAGAATGAAAAACACAAAATAATCAAGAAACTCCCAGAGTATGGGGCCGGGTGCAGTTTGGCGCCTCTAAGGGCTGGCCCGCTCTAGGCGATCGCCTAGTTCACCTAGTGAGTGAGCCGGCCCTGCCTCCACATGTGCACTGGTGAAGCAATGCAAATGTCTTGAAGGACATGAACACCGTGGCAAGCTGTGCATGCACCAATTCCAGAGTTCATTTTAAACATGCTCCTCATCAGGGCTTTTTTTCAATCTGCCTTATATGGAATCAGATCATTGATCCATCAAGGTCAGCACTATCTACTCAGACTGGCAGCGGTTTTCCAGGGTCTCAGGTGGAAGTCTTTCATATCACCCACTGCCTGATCCTTTTGAGTGGAGAAGCCAGGGGTTGAACCAGGGTTCTTCTGCATTCCAAGCAGAGGCTGTTCTACAGAGCCACAGCCCCTCCACACAGGGATTTTCAAAAATAAATGAATTTTAGGAAGAATGAAAAACACAAAATAATCAAGAAACTCCCAGAGTATGGGGCCGGGTGCAGTTTGGCGCCTCTAAGGGCTGGCCCGCTCTAGGCGATCGCCTAGTTCACCTAGTGAGTGAGCCGGCCCTGCCTCCACATGTGCACTGGTGAAGCAATGCAAATGTCTTGAAGGACATGAACACCGTGGCAAGCTGTGCATGCACCAATTCCAGAGTTCATTTTAAACATGCTCCTCATCAGGGCTTTTTTTTAATGAAAAAGAAAAAGGAGGAGAGGTGTCGGAACTCTCAAGACGGAAATGAAGTTTTCGATTTGTATACTGAAAACTCATGAACTTTTAAACAATTTAAAGAGAATTTTGTCGAAGAGGTTCCAGAACTCCATTCCAGCATGTTCCCCCAGGAATAAAAAAAAGCCCTGCTCCTCATTACAAATGAGTCATTAGGGAATTCAGGAGGCTTGAAATGCATTGCAGACTGAAACTGAAATGCAGTGCAAACTGACATTGTGACATTATTGCAATATTGAATGCAATAAGTTCAGTAATGCAATAAATTCAGAATGTAAAATTTGTTCATTCCCTAACTAGTACCCGAACCACATTATTTCTAGGGATGCTCAAATACCCACGTTAGGCTTACATCCTCTTTGCCAGTCATGTTGCAATTTTTATACATCCCAACTGAGGCCCCCGTCACACGGGCCGGATATCACGGGGGGGGGAGCGTGGCTAATTGCCCCGGCGCAGTTTGATCCACGATTACGCGATCAGACGTGCCGGTGGCACACCTCGGGTCCTTACCCGCTCCAGCGGGTAAACGGGGGTGGCGATCACACAACAATCCTGCAGCGCGGCAAAGAAGTGGCGCGATCACACCAGCAATGGCTAGGCACCGCTGCCGTGGCAAACAGGGTCATTTATTTTCTTTTAAGCTGAAGGACGGAGGAGTGGAACTTTTGGTTTCGTGTTCAACGGCATGCATGATTCTGCGCAGCAACGGAACTTTCGCTTTCCTCTTCATGCGCATG
>NW_015176477.1:469611-516407 GCF_001447785.1 Gekko japonicus
CCTTGGGTTCGCCACGGGAGCTCTACACTTCCCAGATGTTGCGGTGTGATCGCGCCCGGAAAAATCCGCCTATCTTCCGTCTCGGTAGCGTGGCTAATGCTCCGTGTGACCGCAGCCTGAGTTTTCTTCTCCCCATCCTTGCCCCTAGCAGGCAAGTGTTGAAACAGGAAGTTACATCCATCACAAATTATAGAAATCATTAACAAATAAACATTGCATTTTTTAAAAAAAATCCTACCATTCGGTGTTCATCGAAGTTGTCTTTAGACCCATTAATGGCTGCTGAACTCTTTGAATCTGCCCCATTTTCATACATGCACAGTTTTAAATAAATCCAATACAAATGATTTGGTCATTTGTTTGTTTACTTCATTTATAACTCCACCTCTTTCCCCAGTGGAGACCCAAAGTGAACACGCACACACATGAACACACCTGAAGCTGCCTTATACCGAATCAGACCATCGGTCCATCAAGGTCAGTATCATCTACTCAGAATGGCAGCAACTCTCCAGGGTCTCAGGCTGAGGTCTTTCTCCGTGTGACCGCAGCCTGAGTTTTCTTCTCCCCATCCTTGCCCCTAGCAGGCAAGTGTTGAAGCAGGAAGTTACATCCATCACAAATTATAGGAATCATTAACAAATAAACATTGCATTTTTAAAAAAATCCTACCATTCGGTGTTCATGGAAGTTGGCTTTAGACACATTAATGGCTGCTGATCTCTTTGAATCTGCACCCTTTTCATACATGCACAGTTTTAAATAAACCCAATACAAATGATTTGGTCATTTGTTTGTTTACTTCATTTATAACTCCACCTCTTTCCCCAGTGGAGACCCAAAGTGAACACGCACACACATGAACACACCTGAAGCTGCCTTATACTGAATCAGACCATCGGTCCATCAAGGTCAGTATCATCTACTCAGAATGGCAGCAGCTCTCCAGGGTCTCAGGCTGAGGTCTTTCACATCACCAACTACCTGGTCCTTTTATCGGGAGGTGCCGGGGATTGAACCTGGGACCTTCTGCATCCCAGGCAGAGGCTCTTGCACTGAGACACAGTCCCTCCCCAAAGTGGCTTACATCCTTCTCACTCCCTCCATTTTATCCTCACAATAATCCTGTGAGATGAAGGAGGCTGACAGAGAGAGTGAGTGAGCTAAGGTCATCCAACTAGCTCCAATGGCAGAGTGGGGATTTGAACACGGGTCTCCTAGATCCCAGTATGACACTGTAACCACTACACCTCACGGTTCATGCTTATCTCCATTTCCAAGCCGAAGAGCCAGCACTGTCCGAAGACGTTTCCGAGGTCATGTGGCCAGCATGACTAGATGCCGAGGCGCGTGGAACACTGTTACCTTCCCACCGAACTGTTACCTTCCCACTTGCTTTTGAACTGCTAAGTTGGCAGGAACTGGGACCAGAGACAGGGGCTCGCTCCATCATGCGGCACTCGGATCTCGAACTGCTGAACTACCAACCTTCCAGACTGCAGTTCAGTGTCTTAACCACTTGAGCCACCACAGCCCTTGGGGAATCATACCTGGTTCTAATCTCCACTATACCAAACTGGTTCTCATACTAGCTACACCAAACTACTACCCCACTTTTCTCTACCGTAAGGAGTCTCCATGTGGCTTACAATCACATTCCCTTCCTCTCTCCCTAACAGACACCTTGTGTGGTAGGTGAGGCTGAGGGAGTCCTGAGGGAACCGTGACTGGCCAAAGATCAACCAGTATGCTTCATGTGTAGGAGTGGGGAATGAAACCCAGTCCTCCAGATTAAAGTCCACCACTCTTAACCACTATAAGACCTTAAGGAGTCTTAAGCAGTCTCTGTGCCCCATCTTCAGAGATGAACTAGGTGGCAACCACAGACAGGGCTTTTTCTGTAGGTGCCCCTTGCTTATGGAATTCCCTCCCCCTTGAGGCCCACCTCGCATCTACACTGCTTTCATCTACATGCCATGGCAAAACATTTCTGTTCACTTAGGCTTTTAATTAAAGTGTTGATTTTTCAAACTTTATTTTAGCCTGGAAACTGTGGTCTGCTTTTATGATCTATATTTTTTATGCTGGGCTGGGGATTTTTAAAGCTGGATTTTAACTCTTTCAATGTTTAGTTTTTATTATTTTTATTTTGTAAGCTGCCTTTTTTCTTTCTTTATATTTATTTCTATTATGGATTTATAAATCGCCCAATCCCTGTATACACAGGGTTCTGGGCAATGTACATCAGAGTTAAAAACAATGTTAAAATCAATAAAAACAACAATTTTTGAGGGTAATCTATTCCACTAACCACTCCCCATCCCTCTCTGTCACTCACTGCAGCTAACTCCAAAAAGGGCGCTTGGCTAACCCAAGCTGACCTGTTTGCAGTCCCGGACCAAGGTTGACCAAGCCCTGGGCCAGGTAGGGTTGCCAGGTTTGGGTTGGAAAATACCTGGAGACTTCAAGGTGGGTCTAGGAGTGGGTGGGGTTTGGGGAGGGGAGGGGCCTCAGCATGGTACAGTGCCACAGAATCCACCCTTCAAAGCAGCCATTTTCTCCAGGGGAGCTGACTGACCTCCATCAGCCGGAGAACAGTTGTAAGAGAGGGAGATCTCCAGTCCCCAACTGGAGGCTGGCAACCCTAAGGCCAGGAGAGACAGCCGGAGTCTTATCCTCTTTTGTGAGAAAGGAGAGAGATATCACACACTTACATAAGAAAGAGAAGGGTCTTTATTGAAGAACAGAGTCAGATACGGGCAAGTCACCTGGGTTTCACTCAGGCAAACACATGGAGAGACATGACTAGGACTAGGCCAGTTGCCATGGTGCTCAAGCTAGGTATCCCGAGTGAAGAAAAGAGATGCCAAAGTGAAGGGATTTCTAGACTTTTGTACCCCCTTTCTGAGGTATCTCTCTTCCTCCCCTAGGACTGGCCTGAATCTGTTTGTGCCCTCAGAGAGGGCTCTCAGTTCATCCTAGTGTAACTTTCAGCACCTATAGATCAGGGAAACAGTGTCCCCTCAATCCACTTTCATCTCCCCAATGTGGAGCTGAGGGGTTGTAAATTTTGCTCACGCTATTCATCTTTGCTCTTCCCCAGTAGCATATTGGACACCTTCCAACCTGAGGGGCTCATCTTCTGGCGTCATATCTTTTAGCCTTTTGATACTGTCCACGGGGTTTTCTTGGCCACCTCACATGTCTCTTGAGAAACCTGTATAAGGGTCAAGAAGCAACAGTTAGAACCGGATATGGAACAATTGATTGGTTTAGCATAGGAAAAGGAGTACGACAAGGATGTATATTGTCACCTTGCTTATTTAATCTATATGCAGAGTACATCATGCGAAATGCTGGCCTGGATGAATCACAAGCGGGAATTAAGATTGCTGGGGGAAAGATCAACAACCTCAGATATGCAGACGATACCACTCTAATGGCAGAAAGTGAAGAGGACCTCAAGAGCCACTTGCTCAGGGTAAAAGAGGAGAGCGCAAAAGTGGGCTTGAAGCTCAACATCAAAAAAACTAAGATCATGGCATCCGGCCCCATCACTCCTTGGCAAATAGAAGGGGAAGTCGTGGAAGTAGTGACAGACTTCACGTTCCTGGGATCCCAGATCACCGCAGACTGTGACAGCAGCCATGAAATTAAAAGACACCTGCTCCTTGGGAGGAAAGCGATGGCGAACCTAAACAGCATGAAAAAAAGTAGAGACATCACCCTGCCAACAAAAGTCCGCATGGTCAAAGCAATGGTATTCCCAGTAGTCATGTATGGCTGCGAGAGTTGGACTATAAGGAAGGCCGAGCGCAGAAGAATAGATTCTTTTGAACTATGGTGCTGGAGAAGACTCTTGAGAGTCCCTTGGACTGCAAAAAGATCAAATCAGTCAATCCTAAAAGAAATCAACCCTGACTGTTCCCTGGAAGGCCAGATAATGAAACTGAAGCTCAAATACTTTGGCCACCAAATGAGAAGGGAGCACTCACTGGAGAAGACCCTGATGCTGGGAAAGATTGAAGGTCAAAGAAGACGGGGACGGCAAAGGATGAGATGGTTAGACAGTGTCATCGATGCAACGAACATGAAATTGAGCCAACTTCAGAGGACGGCGGAAGACCAGAAGGCCTGGCGTGATCTGGTCCATGGGGTCGCGAAGGGTCGGACTCAACTGTGCGACTGAACAACAAATTCATCTTTGCAGGCAGCTGTGACATCAGGCTACTGATAACAGCCCACACAGGGGCATATTCCTATCATCTCTTGTTTTCTGGAGCCAGTGAAGCCTGATGGTACTGGAAAAGAGGGCGGGGTGGGGGGGAGGTGAAAAGGCTGCAGTTTGGTTAGGGCTGCCAATTTCCAGGTGGGGCCTGGAGATCTCCTGGAGTTACAACTGATCTCCACAGCACAGTGTTTAGTTCTACTGGAGAAAACAGCCACTTTGGAGGGTGGTTTCTGTAGCGTTATACCCCCACCATGGTCCTCCCATCCACATGCCCCATCTTACCAGAGAGCCAGTTTGGTGTAGTGGTTAAGTGCGCGGACTCTAATCTGGGAGAACCGGGTTTGATTCCCCACTCCTCCACTCACACCTGGCTGGATGACCTTGGGCAAGCTGTAGCTCTGATAAGAGCTGTCCTTGAAAAAGAGCAGTTTCTGTCAAGAGCTCTCTCAGCCCCACCTACCTCACAGGTTGTCTGTTGTGGGGAGGGGGAGGGGAAGGAGTTTGTAAGCCGCTCTGAGACACCTTTGGGTAGTGAAGGTCGGGGTATAAATCCAATCTCTTCTCTTCTTCTTACCCAGGCTCCACCCCCAAATCTCTAGGAGTTTGCCAACCCAGACTTGACAATTCTAGTTTAGGTTATTTTGCGGACCTAAATTTCAGGTTCAAGGGTCACCTCTAACGCAGCCTCTCCTCTCTCCTTCCCTGTCACGGACGTGACCTACACAGGAACCGGGTGGCTGCTTTGTGAGACACGGTGCCGGACTGGATGGACCACTGGTCTGATCCACCAGGGCTTTCCTTATGCTCTTATGGGGACCACTGCCCTGGTCCACCGAGGCTCTCCTCAGGCCCATAGCCAGGATTTTTTTTATTCAGGAGGCCTTTACATTTTTAAGGGGGCAGTTAAATCACACTTAATTAAATTAATCTCACCATGACCTAGGGCTGCCAAGTGGGGGTGGGGGGCGGGTAAACCCCCGCTTTGGAGGCCCGATTTCCGCTGCCGCGGAATCGGGCCCCAGGGGGAACTCCGCCCCCTGAAGCGCAGCGTGGCTGCATCAACGGAGGTGATGCGACCACATCGGACACGTTGGGGGCGTGGCCCCGATCGTCGGAGGGAAAACTCTATGGTTTTCCCTCCGACGATCGGGGCCACGCCCCCAACGTGATCAACGTCGCACGTCACTTCCGGGATGTGCTGGCGGCACGCACGCATCGGAGGAGAGCTCCCGGAGCCCGGCGACGATCCCCCGCCGGTAAGAAGATTCGACTTGGCAACCCTACCATGACCTAGGTGGTCTACAGCAGGACTGGGCTAGCAGAAAGGGGGATCATTGGAGACGTACTGAAGGTGGCACTCCTTGAGTGTCCTTCTAAGCTTTCTTGCTCTGTGGAAGGGAAGTCAGAAGGCATTTGAATGCCTTCTGAGCTGTCTTTTCTCAGGTCCCTGATGCCTCCCCCCAGAAATTCCACAGTGGGAGGAAGATGGAAGCCTCAGGGCAGGGCAACCCGTGGCACTCTTGCTCTGGTGGCTAACAGCAGCCTGGATCTCTCCTCAAAAATGAGGTTTCCAGCATGGCTATTTGTGGGGCAGGGCTTTTAGTTAAGGGGGCGGGGCCCCAAAATGCCCCACTGTAGCTACAGGCCTGGCTCTCCTTATATTCTTATGGTTACCTCATGCTTTCCCTCCCTCTTTCTCTCTCTCCACCCCGCTGCCCATCCTTTCTGCCATACGCATTGTTCATAGGAAGGCTTCATCGTGACAAGCACCATGCAATTTATGTCGTGGCCGGAGGCCCTGGACCCGGATACTGCAGGGGGGGAAAGATATGTTATCGTTATTTCTCTTGAGCTAAATTCAGAACAACCTCTTGGATCCTTCCCCGCCCCCTTCTTTGTGCAAGTTTGTGATTAGAGCCACACTTATCTCAATGAGACACTTAATTAAGGTATAAAAGAAGCTGATGGAAAAGGAAATTGCTGAGCACTCCAAAGTTCTTCTGTGGGAAAGAAAAGATAATGGGGAGGGGGGAATTGCTACACGTATTATACCAAATACTCACTCAACAGCCAAGGGACTTGCCGCCTGTGAGAAATTCTACTGTTCAGTCACTGGCGCATCTGCAAATGGTTCAGTCAATAAAGTAAATAAATCGACAAGACAACCTAGAGGAGAAGAATATACGACTCAGGCAGCATTCAAACAGTGCCTCTAATTAATTATTTCTGGGGTTTGTTTTGGTCGACTCTCCTCTGCCAAGCTATAGAGAACGCTCTCTCTGTGTTTCCACTTAGCAATGTGCCAAGTCATTTAAGGAGAACACCAACCCCAATACATAGAACAGAAAAGCGGGATCTGTTAAAAACTTTTGAGACGGTCTGATTCAAATTAACCCAGATTACCTAACAAAGGAACTAGCAATATCCATATTTAAGAATTCATAAAAAAAAGACTTGGGTGGTCCTCAGAAACTGCAGAAGAACCAATTGTCCTCTTTAAATTGGAAAAGGAAAAGATGCAGGATTAACAGTTTAGGGATGAGTGAAGAGGCTCCGCGTTTCTTTTTAGACTCACTTAACCTGTTGTCGACAGTTTTTGTTCTCCACTTTCACTGCCGGTTTTGAAGACTCCTTTGTATTGTACAGGCATGCTGTATGAATTTTAGATGCAGCCATGCTTATAGGCTGAACATGCTACACCTGATATTCCTAGTATACTCATGTAGTGTGTTTTCCCCATATGTGTGGTCGAATGTATCACCTGAAAAGGGTTATATAGCATGCCACCATACATCTCATTCAGAACCTGGCTCTCGTGCAGATAGAAAAACCTAGAGAATGGGGCCAGATTCAAATAGGGGGTGTTCTTATGCAACATGAGGAACCCCTGGGTTTGCAGGAAAATGTGAAAAGTGTGGGGGAGATGAGGGGGCAAAGCCCCCCAGAGGAACGTTGTCTGTGCTGTACAGATAACATAAAGGATTGCCTCCACGGGTCAAAAGTGGATGGAGGAGGGAGCAGGAACCACTGCCACCACTGCATGAGCCAGGTGGGTGGGCAGGCAGAGAGGGAGGAGAAGGGCCCAGAGCTGCTGCTGTCAGTGCACGAACCCAGCAAGCAGATGGGTGGGGGGAAGGGCTGGAAGTGCAAGCTCGAGCTGCAGGAGTCGCCACCACAGCCAACCTTCCCTTTTCGCCTGAGCCAGGCATCCATTAGCAGTCGTGCTGCAGCAGGGGGACTGGCTGGCCGGTGAGTGGGTGGGTGGGTGCATAAGAACATAAGAGAAGCCAATGTTGGATCAGACCAATGGCCCATCCAGTCCACACAGTGGCCAAAAAATACCAGGTGCCATCAGGAGGTCCAGCAGTGGGGCCAGGGCACTAGAAGCCCTCACACTGTTGCCCCCCCCCAAGCACCAAGAATACAGAGCATCACTTGCCCCAGACCGAAAGTTCCTATCTGTACCTTGTAGCTAATAGCCACTGATGGACCTCTGCTCTATATGTTTATCATAGCAAGGGACCAGAAAATGTGTTCCCCCACACACACACACTCAGGTTCACAGGTCACCTGCTTGAACATCATATCATGCTTTATTTATTGATGCATAAAGAATGTTGTAAATGATAGAATATATCTGAAGAAGTGAGGAGTGACTCACAAAAGCTCATACCTTGCCACAAATTTTTGTTAGTCCTTAAGGTGCTGCTGGACTCTTGCTATGGCTCTTTTCTACTGCTACAGATACACTAACATGACTACCCATCTCGATCTTTGTAAATGAACGTGTTTCATGTGAAACTGGGTGCAAAGGAACAGAAACAGCACAGAAATAAAGAACCACGAGTCCAGTCCTTAGAAGGAAAAAGCAAAAAAAAAGAATGGATTTACGTTAGTTATTTAAGCAACTTCTAAATTGCCTGTCTGATAAGCTCAAGGTGGTTTATAAGCATATTAAAAACTAAACAAAATAGAACAATGAAAGACATTATAATGCCAAGAGCACCAAATAAACCAATTACTCGAGCATTCGCAGTCAGGCCCCAAGGAAATGATTGACAAAAGGGCCATTGAAATAAAGATATCTTACAAGACCAGCTCTCGGAAGTTAAGTAGGGTGGGCCCTGGCTAGTATGTAGATGGGAAACCTCCAAGGAATACCAGGGTCATGACACAGAGGCAGGAAGTGGCAAACCACCTCTGAACATCTCTTGCCTTGAAAACCCTACAGGGTTGCTATGCGTCAACTGTGTGACTTGACAGCAAAAAAAAAAAAAAGACCTCCAAACAGACAGTAGACATAGTATTTTTCCTTCAAGGTTGGCCAATGGTCACCAGTCATAGAGTTCCTTTGTGCTTTCTCACACCACCTAGACCCAAATATTATCTAAAAACAAATCGTGTGAGTGGCACGGTTTCTTGGCCACTGAGATCCTTTAATGGAGGGGCCAAGGATTGAACCCAGGACCTCCAGCATTCAAAGTCTGGAAACTGAGCCACAGTCCCTTGACAATAGCTTCAAATCCACAAACACCACATATGAAGCTGCCTTATAAACTCAGGCTATTGGTCCACATAATCAGCCATGCCTGCTCTGATTGGCAGAGCCTCTCTCCAGAGTCTCAGGCAGACAAAGGTCTTTCTCCACCCCTGCTGCCTGACTACCTTCAACTGGAAATGCCAGCATTTGCGTGCACAAAGCAGGTCCTCCACATATGAAGCTGCCTTCCACTGCCTTGGTCCATACAGGTCAATTTTGTCTACTCGGACAGACAGCAGTTTGGTGTAGTGGGCAGGAGTGGCGGACTCTAATCTGGAGAGCCGGGTCTGATTCCCCACTCCTTTTCCCACATGCAGCTGCTGGGTGACCTTGGGTCAGTCACAGCTCTCTCAGAGCTCTCTCAGCCCCACATACCTTGCAAGGTGTCTGTTGTGGGGAGAGGAAGGGAAGGAGATTTTAAGCCCCTCTGAGACTCCAAGTGAAGGGCAGGGTATAAATCCAATCTCATCTTCTTCTCTCCAGGGTCTCAAGAAGAGATCTTTCCCATCAACAGCTACCTGGTCCATTTAACTGGAGATGCCAGGGATTGGACCTGAGGCCTTCCGTATTCCAAGCAGAGGCTCCAGCACTGAGCCATGGTCCCTCCCTGAGACTAGAATGCGATGCAGTTATACAAAGTCTTAAATCAATAAGGCTGGGCTGCTCTCAAACATGACCCAGGTTCCTTCTTGCAAGCCAGTTCTCTGGTTTTCTGAACGCCTCCTTCTCATGCTATCCAAGCACACCTCATCACTGTAGACGTTAATGCGGTCTGACGTACTGATCTTGTAGTGACTTATCCTGCCTTCCTAAACAGGGGAAGCCAGGACAAGGAAGCTGATAATGTGCAAGGCACACGGTGTCGTTCTTGTTATTCTGGTGGTGAAAGAGCAGAGGCATGGATTCCCTGCGTTTGTGGCCTTCTGAAGGAAAGGCGTTTCTCTTTTTTTATTATTTTCAAATGCTCATACTTGACAAGATACGTTCCAAGAGATGTTTCCCTACTGGCTCGTTTTGGCTCCATTAAATGGTGGGGGGGGGAGATAAAAAGACAAAAGAAGGGAAATCAGCATTACCCAAAAGGGAACAGACAAGCATCAAATTAGTTCTTTGTAGTTTCCTTTCTTCTCTTCCCCCCGGCCACATATCTCTTGCATACATACGATGTACAAGAATTCTCCATGCAGGGCTTGTGTTCTTAAGTCATCAGTTGTGAGACACTTTTTATTTTGCCTGTTTTGGTTGTGGGGGTTCCGGTTTCTTCTGCGGCGTTTTCATACTGCTTATATCACACTGAAGCAAAGGCCAGAATCAATTTCACTAGTAACATTTCTACTGACTTGCATTAGTACAAACAGCAAGCGAGACAACTGGAGTTCCAGGTGGAGACGGCATGTGGCTGAAATAGGAATTTTCCTAATCGAAACTGTGTGTTCCTAAAATTAAGTGAGATCCCTCACACACACGTACTGAAGTTCACATACAGGCATGCACACATTGTGATAGGGATAGGAGGACTTAATTGGAAGCAGCCAAGGGCCCATCTAATATACAGAGACATGTCCACATCACTGCCCATGTGACCTGGAAGTGACGCCATCACCTCTGGGAAGTCAAGGTGGCACTCTGGTATTGGGGGGCGGGACTCTATGGTAAATTTGGCTTCTATCATAGAGTTTTTGTCCAAATATAAAGAGGAAAATTTTGAAAATACATGGTCAAGACTTTACAGGTGGATTGAAGAATATATTAAATGAACTGTGTATACAACCGAGACAAAACATAATAAGAACGTAATAAGAACATTCATAGTAATACGTGCAAAAGTTTAAATGGACATGTTAAGGTGTAGAAATTTACCTTTGTTTAGAGAGGAAAAAACCTTAAGAGATCATGAATGGATTGATTCTCCCATTGTATGTTTGTTTGTTAGATTTGTTTGGTTTTTGTTGTTTTGTTTGTTGGTTTGTCGTTGTTATAAAATAAAAAAACATTTGTTAGAGTTTTTGTCCAAATAGCAGAGCATCACCCCGACATCCTGGATATCTCTGGCTCTAATCTTTGAGATGTCCTGGAGTACTGGTGTTGTGCCGGAAGACTGGAGAAGAGCAAATGTTGTCCCAATCTTCAAGAAGGGGAAAAAGACAGACCCGGGAAATTACAGGCCTGTCATCTTGACATCAATATCTGGGAAAATTCTAGAGCAGATTATTAAATGCTCTGTCTGTGAGCACCTTGAATGGAATGAGTGAATTGGCAGTAGCCAGTATGGGTTTATCAAGAATAAGTCATGCCTGACCAACCTTATCTCCTTTTTTGACAGAGTTACCAAAATGGTTGACTCTGACAATGCTGTGGGTATAGTGTATCTAGATTTCAGTAAAGCATTTGACAAAGTTTCTCATGATATCCTTGCGGATAAGCTGGTTAAGTGTGGGCTGGATGGTGCAACCGTTGGATGGATTCATGGTTGGTTGAAAAATCGTACCCATCGAGTGCTCGTAAATGGCTCTGCATCTACATGGAGGGAAGTCTTGAGTGGAGTGCCACAGGGCTCGGTCCTAGGCCCAGTGTTGTTCAATGTTTCTATAAATGACCTGGAGGAACACGTAGCGGGGATGCCTATCAAATTTGCAGATGACACGAAGCTGGGTGGGATTGCTAATTCTGAAGAAGACAGAGTCAGGATTCAAATTGATCTAGATAGGCTAGAACAGTGGGCTGAGACAAATAAAATGAATTTCAATAGAGATAAGTGCAAAGTCCTACACTTAGGTACAAAAAATCAAAGGCACAGATATAGAATGGGAGGGACTTGGCTTGACAGCAGCACATGTGGTCAGGCCTCACCTGGAGTACTGTGTCCAGTTTTGGGCACCACATTTTAGGAAGGATGTTGACAAGCTCGAGCGTGTCCAGAAGAGGGCAACCAGGATGGTGAGAGGGTTGGTATCCAAGTCTTATGAGGACAGGCTGAAAGAGTTGGGTATGTTTAGCCTGGGAAAGAGAAGGCTTAGAGGGGACATGACTGCAGTCTTCAAGTATTTGAAGGGCTGTCATGTAGAAGATGGAGCAGATCTATTCTCTCTTGCTCCGGATTGCAAGACTAGATCTAATGGGTGGAAATTACAAGGGAGTCGTTACCAGCTAAATATCAGGAGAAACTTCCTAACTGTAAGAGTGGTTGAGCAGTGGAACAGTCTGCCTCAGGAGGTAGTGGATGATCCTTCGCTGGACGTTTTCAAGCGGAGACTGGACGACCATCTTTTGGGTATGTTGTAGGTATGTAGGGCTATCTTTCAGCTATGCTCCTGCAGAGTGCAGGGGGTTGGACTAGATGACCTGCAAGGTCCCTTCAAACTCTATGATTCTATGACATCACATCCAGGTCACATGGGCAGTGACGTAGTCACGTCGCTGCATGTCAGATGGATCTCCCTCTTTTTCGGGGTAAGCTCCCCCCCCCACTGACCAGCTGATCAGTGGCAGGGAGGTGGGGCCTAGCAGCAGGGGACCCTGACCTCCACCAGGAGGTCCAGCAACCCTACATTGTGAGCATGCATTGAATAATTCCACCATTTTACATAGTTTTCTGGAGAGGGAATAAGGAAATTGCCAATGGAGTCCAAAGTAAAGTTATACCCTTCAAAGGCCATTGAAGTCAATATTCCTAGAAGGGAGTAACTCAGTTTAGAATTATTATTTTTCTGCCATCAAGTCACAGCCAACTTATGGTGACCCCATAGGATGTTCAAGGCGGAAGACATTCAGAGGGGGCTTTCCATTGCCTGCCTCCACAGAGCAATCCTGGTATTCCTTGGTGGGCCCCTATCCAAATACTGACCAGAGCCAACCTTGCTTAGCTTCCAAGATCTGACAAGATCCAGCCTAGCCAGGGCTATCTATCCAGCTCAGGGACTGTACTGTAAATTAATTAATGGAGTCCTGTGCTAGGGATGAACAAATTCCCTCTGTTGATGTTCTCGGGGTTCATTCTATCATTCTCCTGAATTTTAAGTTAAGTAGAAACTTTTCTACAGCATATTCTGGAACTGGAGTACATACACTCGACCTCAGCATTCATTCCATTTCCTTCATTTTTCACTCTTCGTTATCTACAAGTGCATGCAGATGGATTTTTTTTTAAATGGCACAAAAGCAATCTAGAAGTGCTTATCTGCTATGATTTATCAAGATTGTTTTTATAAGGTGTTATATTCCATACAATCACATTGAGATAGGGGGTACTGTGGTATTTTATCAACACAGATTTGCACATGGGGAACATAGGGGGGAAAGATATTAGTAAACTGAAAACCAGATGCTGCAGAAAACTGCTTTAAAAGAAAGAACAAGAAAAAAGAAAAATAACAAAACCCAGAAAAATGGAAGCTCCGTTTTGGAAATAAGACTGTACAACCTAAAACTCCAAAATCCAGGGAGCAATTCAAATGAGAAATATCTTTGAAGCATCTTTATCCACCACTTCCAAGAGTTCAACATGTGCTTAACAATTTTCCTTACAAATTGTGGTTACGTGAACAAATGTATTATCCAGCTGAGCTATCCGTAGGCTTGCAGCATTTTCAGGCTTGTTGTTTCAAACCATCTGCATCCACAGGTGCCAAACATAAATGCAGAACAAAACTGTTCACATAGCATTAAAGCTACAAAATCCATGATGCAGCGCGACCAGTAGTGAAGCATGCATGCATAAAAACAGACAGTAGCATTCAAGTGAGGGATTGCTAATAAGAGAGAAAAGTCGACATTCTAAATCCGTGTCAGGGAAGAGGAAGCTTTCAGTATTTGTTAGGAAGCCCCGCGGGGAAAAGAAAGTAATCCAATTTTTGCAATGTTTGGCATATGCCTCATGCTTTTTTTGCATTTTTTAAAATTTTGGTAACTCCAGTCCTATTGCACTGCTGATTAGATGCTTCATTGCTATTTGAGTAGAAAAGAACAAGAGTCCAGTAGCACCTTAAAGACTAACAAAATATGTGGCAGGATATGAGCTTTCATGAGCTACAGCTAGAATGAGAGCCCGTCCTATTTTTTAGAACGTAGAGTGATTTCAGATGCCAACCTAAAACTAGCAGTTCTCTTACAAAGAAATTTCAAAGGGGGATTAGAAAGACAGCCTGCTGAATTGCAATTGATAATGAAGCTCACAACAATGCATCCACCTGGACTGAATCAAGACCTAGGTTTCCTGTCTTATTACCAACGCTGATTTCTCCACGCCTATTACCCCTCTGTATATCTCACCTAAATCCAATCACACCTGCTATTGTCATTCACCTGCTATTGTCATTTGGCTGCTAATGTCATTCAGCATCTGAAATCTCTCCACTTCCAATAAATAGGGCAAATGGACTTCCTTTCAAGCTGTAGCGGAAGAAGTGAGTAGTGACTCACAAAAGATCCTACCCTGCCACAAATATTGTTAGTCTTTAAGGTGCTACTGGACTCTTGCTCTTTTCTACTGCTAGACAGACTAACACAGCTACCCATCTTAATCTATTGCTATCTGAATGCATTGTTTAACATGGGATGCAGACCAAGCCCACCATCAGAAGTCATCAGTTGTCTTCGACCTGCTGCTTCATGGGTGGCATGCATCCATTTCCCCTATGGTTCCGCGGAGGTGGTATCTGGTTCCCTCAGCCACTTCCTCCATTAGCTGTCCAATAAAGTGTCATTTGTTGCCACAACTGTGTCTGTCTGTGAGGGGGTTGTGCCTGAGGATGGTTCGGGAGGTAGTTTCCAAAGATACAGGCTTCAGTCTGCCTACAGAGCCACCAGTTTGGTGTAGTGATTAAGTACGAGGACTCTAATCTGGGAAAACCGAGTTTGATCCCCCACTCCTCCACATGCAGCTGCTGGGTGACCTTGGGTCAGCCACAGTTCTCTCAGAGCTGTTCTCTCAAGGGCAGTTCTCTCAGAGGAAGGGAAAGGAGACTAAGCTGCTCTGAGACTCCGAGTGAAGGGCGGGGTATAAATCCTGACTCCTCCTCTTCGCCTGTCGACCATGAAGCACTGGAACGATTCTTTTGGCCCGGTTTGGAAACATGTGCAGGCCCCTGTGGCCCAGGGTGTCCCTTACAACCAGGCAGTGATGGAGGGCCTGTCTCATGCTGAGACCATTATGCAGATGATGATACCACCCGTGGTAGTGTGTGGCCACAGCACCTCCCCCTGCTGCCCCAACAGTCACAAACCCCCATCACTTGCTGACACCTGCCCTTTCCCCAGCGAGCAAAGATTAAAGTTGGGACGCCATCATGGGACCATCAACGAATGTATCTAAGGGAGGTGCTGGGACAGCCAGGGCACACGGCATGCCAGCAGCCAGTCCGAGGGCTGAGGGTGAAGGGGGGCCTCTGCCAACATGGCCACCCCATGTTCGCTGGTAGGGTGCTCATCTGAGACGCCAGGGCCTGATGACCCAGGCCACTGTGCCCTTGTCCCAAGCCAGGAGGAGATGGAGTTCCGTGACGGGGAGGATGACCGAAGTGCCCAGGCTGCTGTGGAGGAGGGGGTGGGCAAGAGAGGTGAGATGACTGTGAGGCCAGAATGTAATGGTGCCCCCGCTGGCTGATGCTTCACTCTCTGTGCCCCCACCCCAGGACCCTTCCCCCTGATGTTCACAGCTGATGTTGTGGACCACCTCAACCCCCAATCCCCAAACTGTGAGCTGTGGTGTCCACATCAGTCATCTTGCAGGCACTGGGCATCACAGAGTCCTCAAGGCCAACAGCTGAAGGAGAGCCCATTCAGTGAGCAGACTCAGCATCTTCAGAAGGCCGAGAACATGAAGAAGAGAAGAAGTGATTGGATTTATACCCCACCCTTCATGACCCAAAGGAGTCTCAGAGCACCTTACAATCTCCTTTCCCTTCCCCTCCCCACAACAGACACCCTGTGAGGTAGGTGGGGCTGAGAGAACTCTGAGAGAACTGCTCGCGAGAGAACAGCTCTGTTATGTATTAACTGCGGATTGCACATGGGGTTGGGTTAGCACATGGTCATATACTAGGGCTAAGCTTCGCTCAAAAGACAATAGCCAGCTTGGATCCTAGAACGGACCAATCGGCCACCCCGGATATGGGAGTGGACCTATGGGTATGGGTATGGGTATTGGGCTCTTTTTGTAGCAAGAACTCCTTTATGTAATAACTGCGGATTGCACACGGGGTCGGGTTAGCACATGGTCATGTACTAGGGCTAAGCTTCGCTCAAAAGACAATAGCCAGCTTGGATCCTAGAACGGACCAATCGGCCACACTCCGGATCTGGGAGTGGACCTATGGGTATTAGTACACTGTAAATAGCCTATCATGGGTTGTGGTTGTGTGTGTCGGGGTGTTTGGGGGATTTAAGCAGGGCTCTGACCCTGCTACTTTGTCTTTACTTTGAAGCTGAAATAAACTATGAGCTGATTCACTACAACGCGTCTGGACCCAGTACTTTACAAGCTCTGAAAGGACTTGTGACTGACCCAAGGTCACGCCAACAGCTGCATGTGGAGAAGTGGGGAATCAAACCTGGCTCTCCCAGATTAGAGTCCACACTCCTAACCACTACACCAAACTAGAAATGTTTTGGCTCGGAACCTCAAAGAGAGTAGAGTAGGCACTGCACATGAATCCTGGGCTGGCATGCTCCTATGGACATGATTAGGACCGCATTCACTCAGAGAAAGCCCTAACCTGGTGCATATTTTCACACCATACATGATAATTACGAGAACCAGTGAGGTGAGCCCTGACCAGCTGTGCACTCCTCTTATGTTCCATGTTCCCAGTAAAACATACAGTAAGTACTGTGCCAGACAGGCAAACAAATTATGCAGCCCTTATAAACCAGGAAGATGCCCCGAACCCTGGGGAGACATAGACCATTATCTGAAAAAGTCCATTGCAACAAGATCTATGAATAAATGAATGACAGGGACTACTTCTTATCGAACAAAGGAAGCTATTAACAAGCTAAGCATACAGAGCAGCCAACAGGACCGGCATTTGCTAACCATATATCAGGCAGACCACAAAGCTTGCGTCACATGAAAGGCATAAGAGAGTGAGAAAGCAGCCCCTGGAACAATAAAGAATCTAGAATTGTGTTTAAGAATATACAGCAAGGTCTTTTCAAACAACGCATTTAGTCTTTGTCCTCAGTAGCAGGGTGGTTCAATCATCCATTTCGTCTAATAATAAGACTTTAGTTAGGGTTGCCAGCTCCCGGTTGGGAAACACCTGGAGATTTTGGGGGTGGAGCCTGAGGAGAGTTGGATTCGGAGAGAGGAGGGACTTCCGTGCGATATAATGCCACAGAGTCCACCTTCCAAAGTGGCCATTTTCTTCAGGGGAACTGATCTCTGCCACCTGGAGATCAGTTGTAATCCTGGGAGATCTCAGCCACCAACTGGAGGTTGGCAACCCTAATTTTATCATTGGAACTGTAGACTTGGATGACAGACCAGGTAGCCTCCCAGGAGATAAAGAAATAGAGTCCAAGAGTGTTGTGGCTTCTGCCAATGTGTTGTGGCTTCTGCTGATGGGGAGGAGTTGTGGTTCAGTGGGAGAGCATCTTCTTGGCACGCAGATGGTCCCAGGTTCAATCCCTGGCATCACCAGTGGAAAGGAGAAGGTAGCATGCGATGTGAATGTCCTCTGCCTGAGACCCTGGAGAGCCACGGCCAGTCTGAGTAAATGGTACTGACTTTGATGGACCAATGCAGGGGAGGGTGGGATATGAATCAAAATTATATAGATGGTAGATAGACAGATGATAGAAGATGATGATGATGATGACGATGATAGGTAGATTAGATAGATGACAGATAGATAGATAGATAGATAGATAGATAGATAGATAGATAGATAGGTAGGTAGGTAGGTAGGTAGGTAGGTAGGTAGGTAGGTAGGTAGGTAGGTAGGTAGGTAGGTAGGTAGGTAGGTAGGTAGGTAGGTAGGTAGGTAGGTAGGTAGGTAGGTAGGAGGGATCTTCCTGACCATTCAGTTTATTGGTGAGACTCTGTTCTATGTTCCTTCAGTGAGTGATGTGAGATCAGAGCAGACAAGGGTAGTTCAGCACCGTTCCATATGCAGCTCAGCACTGACCATATGCAACTGGTTGCCTGCAAAGAGGTAAAATGGGTGGGTATTCTCTAAGCTGAGGGGCTGGAGTTGTCAGTTCAGCTGCAGCGTTCCCTTTTTAAAGAAGGCAGGACAGGCTTACAGAGCAAGAACCCCTCCAGATTTTTCTATCTCCATTTATCGTTGTTTTGTTTGGCATACCCCCAATAACTATTATTGGCTCTCCTCTCTGGTTGTGTTGTTATGCATGTTTCTCTTTTATGTTTTATTTAATTGCTTATTTTATATATACTTTATTTTAAATGCTGTTTTAAAGTTGAAATGTTTTAATATTTTGATGTTTGTTGCCTTGAGGACTGATTTGAGTAGAAAAGCTGCATGGGAAAGAAAAGAACGAAAGCTTCGGAGGGTTAGGGATAAGGTTTGCTGAGTTTATTCAGAGGACTTCAGCTCAAAGAATAAAGATGAAACATTAGCCATTTCCAAAACTACCGTATTTGTATCTCATAATAGCCTACAAGTCAGCTTTCCAAGTTATTCAAGCTTTTGGCTTATAGATAATAAAATGTTTAATGATGACACCTGTTAAGTTGGAACCATCTTCCCCAAATGAGCTGACTTAGTTAGTCTCAAGGCCCTTGCAGAAGTGTCCCTTCAACTTCAGCTTCCTTCAGGTTTGGGAGGGGGCATGGTATGAGTGGACTGCATAAAACACTATCCTTGATTTGCTTTGAGCCAGCAGGCAGTGACACAAGCCCAAGATGAAATGCCAATCACCTCCTACACCACTAGGGAAGTGGTGGCACAGAGGATTTATCCTCTGGTTACAGTAACATCTGAACTGAACAGAACTGCTCGCTGTCCACCCAGCAGTTCGAAAGCTTCGGCGAGTAGATAAAATGGGTACCACTCCTTAGAGAGGGTGGGCACACTAACCCCCCCCCCCGGTGGGGGGAGGTGTTAGCTGGCGGAACAGAATGTCCAGCTCATAAGCTTGGAAGCCTGGAAAGATCTCTTCGGCATTAAGAAGCCTGCGATGGGCCAATCCGGCCAGGCGGTGGCAGTGCGATGCTGCGACTCGAAGCAGCCCTGGAAAAAGTGACGTCATCAAGCCAAGCCGAGTAGTCTGGAATACGTCTAAGTCTACAGCTGAACAAAAAAACCCATCGCCTGCAAACGTGTGCGACTTTAAAAAAAGATTTATATGTTGTCCTCCCTTACCCCCTATGAATCATTGTTAGTCCCTTGTTAATATGTGTAACTGTAAATCGCTCAGAGCCAGCAGCTCTGCAGGATTGAGCGATTAATAAATCAAAAGATATTATTATTATTAGGGGGATCCCCAGGCCCCACCTGGAGCTTGGCATCCCTAATACATTTAATACATATGCCCTGGCGTACTACATCTGACCGCCTGGCCCACAAGGGTGGAGCGAGTCGCTGGACACGGCTCTGAGGATAAGATCATAGGACGCAGCTATGTGAGGTTAAGATCTCCCTGTCTTGTTTAAATCTGTAGTAATGGTTTGATTTTATTGTAATTTATTGGTTTTAAACTATATGTTATTGTTTTATCCGGCACATAGTGCCCGTGTTAGCCGCCCTGAGCCTCCGGGATAGGGCGGGATATAAATGTAAATATAAATAAATAAACTTGTATTTTCCTCTTGAGGGTGAACAAACAAGAACATGCCCTCCACGGTATGTCACTGGCCTTGTCAGAACTCATTTGGCTTTCCTTCTTTTTTCCCCTTGTGAATGGGCTTCCTTCTTTCAATGTTCTCATTTGGCTTTCCTTCTTTTTTTCTTCCTTCTTTCAATGTTCTCATTTGGCTTTCCTTCTTTTTTTCCCCCTTGTGAATGGGCTTCCTTCTTTCAACGTTCTGAGGAGAAATTTTCTTTCAATTGAAATTCTTTCAGTGTTCTGAGGAGAAATTTTCCACACTCATTCTGAATTTTTATTCCGACAGAACTCCCAGAGCGCAGTTTGAAGAAACATAACAGATATATCTATTCGCATGACTATCGGTCTCTTGAGCGAAGCAGGTTTGGGAATGGTCAGTCAGTGCCTGTTTGGGATACTACCTGGGTACTCTGTAAGATGCTACTTTGGGTTCTGGGACGAGAGAAAGCTCAATATTAGCATAATGAAGGAATAAAACTCTAGAGACAACCTAGTGAGGTGTGGAGCCATTGTCGGGATGTGTTACTTAAGTCAAGTATTTAGGCTTGTTTAGAAAGGTTCTTTTATTGCTATGAGAACCCGTCTGGATTTTGATATATGGCTAGGGAAGGGACCTACAACAAAACCTTGGTTTCATGCTTAGGTAGCAACGGCTCCATTATTTATAGCAATGTGTCCTTCTTGTGTTTATTTCCAAATTCATAAGAGGAAGGATTATCATCCATAATGCTTCCCAAATGTAACATAGTTTTCACGGGTCAAAGAAGTTGCTTCTTCTTTTTTTTCAGATTTGAAAACCCTTGCAACATCTTGGCAAAACTCAGATATGCCTTTCCATCAACACTTGGCGGAGCTAGTCACGGAAATCACTGCAGTCCCATTGACTTCAACCAGTTTTGCTGCTCATAGCAGCTGAAACATCTGGTTCAGCTAATTTAATTGGATTAGAACAGGAATGTCAAAGAACAGCCAGAACAAATCCAGCTAGGCCAGTAAGTGGCTCCTTATTTGCAAGACATATCTATTAGCATGACTATTGGTCTCTTGAGCCCATATCTAGCATTTTATGTAGACACACAATTGTGATTTCTTCGGGGTTCTGCTCTCTTAAAAAGAAGGAAAACCATACTATTGCTGAACCCATAACTGTAGATAGTCCCAGTCTTTACAAGAACATGGAGATCCCCAAAGAGTTTTGGGACACGGCCGTTGTCTACATCAGGGGTCCCCATCTTGCTGACACCTTCCTTGGAGCCTGCCAAGTGTTTTGGGGTGGGGCTTTTGCCCAGGAAAGTTTCTGATTGGCCATTAGAGATTTGATTGGCTGTGCAGATTTTCAAAAATGTTGCTTTGGGAGCAGCTGCCACCACAGCACAAGGGTCTTTCCTGTGTGACTGAAGGTAAGCTTTGGCAGCCATTTTGTGGCTGGCTCCACCTCCTATAGCAATTGTTTTATAGCAGCCATTATCTGGCAGTGCCCACCACACTGTGTCAGAATTCCAAAGGTGTCAGAATTCCAAAGGCTGAGGATCCCTGGTCTACTTGCTCTACAATCATGAGCCCTAGAAACCTTTTTTTTTTGGTATTTTTTGTAATATGTATGTGTCTGTGTGTATGCACCTGGAAGTCATGGTGACCTCTGGTGACTGACCCCTACTGGGGGCCTGGAGAATATTTAGAGAGGTGGCTAATAAAGCCTGCCCCCGCCTCCCACCTCTGGTATTCCAAGGAGGTCCCCCATCCAAGTACTTGCCAGAGTCGGCCCTGCTTAGCTTCCGAAATCTGTTGAGATCGGGCTTGCCTGGGTTATCCAGGTCAGGGCAAAAGCCCTAGAGACGTGATCGTTTTTTAAAAAAAATTGAAAGCTACAAACTTTACTCAAATCAATCTGCTGTCACAAGTGCCAGATTTTGCACAGCTTCAGAGAAGATGGACAGTTCCGTCTGTAATATCAGCACGCCTCTTCTCGAAGCATATGGTGTCATTCCTTTTACATCTCATCTTCTGTCTTAGCAGCTCTTTATTGTGAAAAAAAACTTTGCTATAAATACAGGCACTGAGCTTCTGCTCAAGGCAGTCGTTCTTCCAATAAGGCGCTTCTTCAAGGAGATAATTTCTAATAGGGTTAAACATCGGAAGTGAAGTTTGGAAGTGTCATACAAGGATCACTGGCAGTGTTCCCTCTAAGCTGAGTTCCCTCTAAGCTGAGTTAGTGTGAGCTAGCTCACAGTTTCTTAGCCTCCGACTCACACATTTTTGTCTTAGCTCAGGAAGGATGGCTCCAAAGGAAACTAATTGATGCAGCAGCCAAATGGCTCGCTCACAACTTTAATGCCAGTAGCTCACAAAGTAGAATTTTTGCTCATAAGACTCCACTGCTTAGAGGGAACATTGATCACTGGGCCCTTCTCCAGGCCCGTAGCTACAGTGGGGCATCTCGGGGCTAGGCACCCTGACTTACTGGCAAGGCCCCACGACTTCCCATCCAGCCCAGGGCCCCTGAGCGGTGGCAGGTGCAGGGAAGGAGCCAGTGCCCCGTAAGAAATTTTAATCCCCCCCCTTAAAAAAATCCTAGCTACAGGCCTGCCCTTTTCCCTTTGGTTCCTGTGATTCAAAAAAGGGTTTTAAGAAATGGATCCACTATCCAGGGAGCCAGGGGAGATGCTAGGGCTGCCAAGTGGGGGTGGGGGGTGGATAAACCCCCGCTTCGGAGGCCCCCTGGATAAACTCCGACCCCCGACGATCGGGACCACGCCTTCAACGTGATCGGCGTCGCGCGTTGCGCCTCATTGCCTGCATCACACGGGAAGTGATGTCATCACACTGCAACATCACGGCAATGTTTTAGTATTCAGGCAAAAACTTTATGGTAAAATCGACAAACTTTATGGTAAAATCGACATCGACATCAGGCAAAAACTTTATGGTAAAATCGATTGGGGGCTGGGGGGCAGGGCCTGGTGGCGGGGGACCCCGCTTCCACCAGTGGTCTGGCAGCCCTAAACCTTACTCTGAAACAAACTTCACATTCTAAGCCCTTTAACAATATTGCATGATTAACTGTTCCAAATGATAGTTGTAAACAGAGGAGTGGCATTTTTCTGCATTGATCAGAAGGGCCGTAAGTATATATTTACAGTAAGTATATATTTATAGTAAACAAACATATTTAAAATAGTTGTAAGCCCACCTTTCTCCCTTGTCTTCCCAATATCTATCTTAATCTTTTCTGTGGAAGGCCCCCATTTCTCTGTCATATATGAGTGCAGAACCATCTCTAGAGTGACACCAATCTCAGAAAACGAAAAGGATAAAAATGCTCAACTCCTTTGTTTCTCCTGCTATGTAAAGGGCCACCAAGTAGCTAACTTACAGCAACCTCTTAGGGTTTTCAAGGCAAGAGATGGTTTGCCATTGCTTGCTCCTGTATAGCAAACTTGGGTCGAATCAGTTCCGTGCTGCTGCGACGCCGTCTTTCTCTATGCTTGTTTGAACGTTGTTTAGAGAAGATTCTTTTAAAGCAGTGGGGAGGCGCAATGACAGTGGAGCCGCCATGAGAAGGCGATAAACATATGTGGACGTGCAAAAGTATGCTAGCACTGTTGAGGTGTGAAAACTAAACCAAATGTAGACAGCTTTTTTGAAGGCGGAGTCAGAAGGCTGGGACACCGGTGGGAAAGACAAATGCAGATTCGACCTTGGTCTTCCTTGGTGCTCTCCTATCCAAGTACAACCCAAGGCCGACCCTGCTCAACTTCCAAGATCTGACAAGACTGTGCTAGCCTGGTCCATCCAGGTCATGGCTTCCCACTATGTTGTTGTTGTTCAGTCGCACAGTCAAGTCCGACTCTTCGTGACCCCGTGGACCAGCTCCCTCCAGGCCTTCCGGTCTTCCGCCGCCCTCTGAAGTTTGCTCAACTTCATGTTCGTTGCATCGATGACACTGGCTAACCATCTCATCCTTTGCCGTCCCCGTCTTCTTTGACCTTCAATCTTTCCCAGCATCAGGGTCTTCTCCAGTGAGTGCTCCCTTCTCATCTGGTGGCCAAAGTATTTGAGCTTCAGTTTCATTATCTGGCCTTCCAGGGTACAGTCAGGGTTGATTTCTTTTAGGATTGACTGATTTGATCTTCTTGCAGTCCAGGGGACTCTCAGGAGTCTTCTCCAGCACCATAGTTCAAAAGAATCTATTTTTTCTATATAGTGGGAGGTAAAACCATAGAATGCTTCAAGAGCATTGGATGCGCGCACACACACACACACATGACGATGTTATATCCTGAGTCTGAGCACTGACTGATCAATATTGTCTGCTCTGACTGGCAGCAGCTCTCCAAGGTCTCAGACAGTCTTTCACATCACCTACTACCCAATCTTTTTAATTAGAGATGCCAGGGATTAAACCTGGGAGTTTCTGTGTATCAAGGAGATGTTCTACCACTGAGCCATGGCCTCTCCCCTGGGAGCATTAGGCAGCCACAATAGCTTGTGAGATACTGCCCAAATACCAGAGCATCAAAGTTATGTTGCAAGGTGATGGCGTCACTTCCTGTACACCGCCAGCAACATGGCCTGGGCCTTCCTCTTTCTCCTGGTAAGTCACTCCCATCCCCCAGCAGTTGCCAGGAAGGACCTGGCAGCCAGGAGGGACGAGGCAACCGTAGGTATAACGCCATCGAGTCCACCTTCCAAAACAACCATTTCCTCCAGGGGAGCTAGGGTTGCCAGCCTCCAGGTGGGGCCTGGGGATCTCCCACTTTTACAACTGACCTCCAGCTGACAGAGATCAGCTCCCCTGGAGAAAATGGCTGCTTTGAAGGGTGAACTCTATGGTGTTGTACCATGCTGAGGCCCCTCCCCTCCCCAAACCCCACCTTCTCCTGGATCCACCCCCAAAGTCTCCAGGTATTTTCCAACCCAGACCTGGCAACACTAAGGGGAACTGATCTCTGCTGCCTGGAGGTCAGTTGTAACCCCAGGAGATCTCCAGCTACTACCTGGAGTTTGGCAACCGTAATACTGATTCTGTTGCAGGCTTTCCCAGAGAGACTCAAGGACCGGGCCACCTCTAACCAGGGTGGCCCGGCTAAATGCCATGCCTTAAAAAGACAGAGAGGCTCTACAGTTCAAAAAGCCACAACCAGAAGCTTTGTCTAGCTGTGGTGGCACAGCTCGAGCATAGATGGCCACCCAGTCCTTCCTGCGTTTCTAGAATGCACAAAAGTGGAACCAGCAGCAGGAAGAGACAGCCATGTACAATGAATCAAGGCAGAGGCCTTTGGGACGGCAGGCCACCCAGAAGAGAAGCAAAATGGCTCGTTTTGCACAGAGGCGAGATTCTAGGCATTTGTGCCCGACGGGTGTGGAGGGGTGTTTCTTTGCAAACTAATTTTGGGGTTGTTGCTTTTTTCCAGGGAGGGCAGTCACTCAATGTTATAAGAAGGCAGTGCCAAATGGCAGGAGGGCCCATAGCCCAAAATGTACAGAAGAACTAGGACAATGAGCCCACTTATGGAGGCAAACACAGAAGCTCTCTGTGCGCCTCTCTCAAGCACGCAGGAGGCTAACAAACCCAGCCGTCCAAGGTCTCGGCCCGCGGCGCTTGCCAAATGAATCCTATAGAGCAAGTAGCGTTAATTTAGCATGACTTTCTGAATCGAGTCTAAAAACGAGTGGCCGGGAAGGCTCTTCTCTTGCCAAGAAAGCCCCTCCGTTTGTTTGCAGAGCTCCCCGCAAGCCTATAAAAACAGGAATTCTGGAAGCCGTCTGACTCATCCCGGGATTGATTTGCAACGGTGCTCATGCAGCGTGGATTTTCCAAAGGCACACTGGTGCATACGGCAGAATCTTCAAGGGGCACGAGATTGCTTTTATATTAATATAGAAACCCACCAAAGAAAAACAAGCACTTAAATGCGATGGGCATGCAGTTATAGCCAATTTGGTTTAAAAACATGGGGAGCTCTGGATGATTTGCTTTATTCTAATTTAAGATAGGTCATTCAGTCTAATATTGCACACACTTCTCAGCCTTGGTAGGGCAGCAAAAGAACAGGATGAGCCAGCCAGGTGTAATGGGAGGAGGAGGAAGAGGAAGAAGAAGGAGGAGGAGGAGGAGGAGGAGGAGGAGGAGATTGCGGTTATACCCCGCCCTTCACTCAGAGTCTCAGAGCGGCTTACAAACTCCTTTCCTTTCCCCTCCCCACAACCGATTAGGATCTGGGACAGCCAGGTACAAATTGGCTAGGTGACCTCGGGCCAGTCACGCACTCTCAGGCTAACCTACCTTCCAATATATTTTGAAAATGATCTTCTTCAGAAGAAAAACAGCCTGTCTCATTCCTATACCGACAGTGTAGTGTATTCAAAGCTGCCTTGAATGCATGATATGTTGTGAAACATCTAATTGAAGTGTAATGTAAAGCTTCGTCCTAGGCTAGGATCCAAATCCATCCAATCGTGTTACTAGCCCAGGAAGCACCTAACCAATCACCTTCTAGCAAGCTCCCTGAGCGGGAACATCCATGATTGGTCCTTATGTGAACAACCTTATTGGTTGGTATTTGTACAGTGGGTGTGGCTACATTAGCCGGGAATGTTTAAAAGCAGGACAGCTGCAATGTAAAGGCTGTTCTGGCTATCAGATGTTGATCCGTGTTGGAGTTGTGTTCTTGCTGAATCACTCTCCGACTGCTTTGTTAAGTGAGCGACTTAACAGACAGCTTAAGTAATTCTCTTGCAGAATGTTCTGTCATTCAAAGCATGTTGTGTATATCATAGGTTAGAAGTAATGGCGTTCTGGCCCCACTGGCAGACCTCCTGATGACCCCTGGGTTGTGGCCACTGTGTGACACAGAGTGTTGGACTGGGCGGGCTACTGACCTGATCCAATATGGCTTCTCTGATGTTCTCTTATGTTCTTAACTGGGGATTCCAGCGTCCAGGTGAGACCTGGGGATCCCCCGGAATTACAGCTCATCTCCAGACTACAGAGATCAGTTCCCCTGGAGAGAATGGATGCTTTGGAGAGTAGACTCTAGTGCATTGCACCCCACTGAGGTCCCTGTCCTCCCCAGGCTCCACTCCCAAATATTCAGGAGTTTCCCGACCTGGATCTGGCAACCCTACCGTCCCCCGCCCCCCATCCCGACAGTGGCTGGGGAGAACGTGGCAATACTAGTTAGAACAGATTTCCATTTCTGATCTGCTGCTGTTTTTTCCCTCTCTTGTTTGGTTATTGTTATTGCTGCTGTTGCTGCTGCTGTTTTGCTTTGTTTGGCCAGTCTGCAGCCGAGAAGTTCATTCCAGATTTTACCACAGATGAAACTAAGTAGCTACCACTATCCCTCCACGCCACTTGAGCAAAGTTTGAAGCCTTCCTCCAGCCTAGGAAGTCTTCCTCCAAGAGGAGGAGGAAGAGGAGTTGCATTTATACCCAAAGGAGTCTCTGAGCAGCTTACAATCACCTTCTCTTCCTCTCCCCACAACAGACACCCTGTGAGGTAGCTGGTGTCTGAGAGAGCTCTGAGAGAACTGTGACTGACCCAAGGTCACCCAGCTGGCTTCATGTGGAAGAGTGGGGAATCAAACCCAGTTCTCCAGATCAGAGTCCTCCACTCTTCCTCCAGCTGAACAGTGGATGCACACCCGGGTCTCTACTTTGTCGCATGCTTCTGCTGAGGTCCAGTACTAGCACCACATACGATGCCACAAAGAAAAAACAACACATCTTATGGGAGGAAAAATTATCAGTCGGGACATTCGAACATTCGCTAGTTCGACTCAGGTTCTGCTTGCTGGTCACATTCCTCACACCTCCCCAGACCCAATCATCCATGATGTTGCAGAAGAATCTGATCCATGACATCGTGGGGGGAATCAATTGCACCAACTGCACAGATGCAAAAGCAGTTGCCAAGCAAAGGAAGTCAGATGCTGCTACCACAGTTACTGCACAGCTGGAAAGCTGCTCGACAGCTATTCGATCCGAGGACAGTAATGTCGGGAGATCTGCAGCCTGGTTCACAAGTGATTGCAGGTGTTAAAAACAGCATGTGCACCCGCCAAACATGCACACAGAGAAATTCACAGCAGCCCTTTTAATCAACCAATGGTGTCATTCCTGAGTTACAAAAAAGGGAGAGATGCTACCCGATTTCAAGGCCATGCTGGTTTGATTCAAAAGGTCAGCTTTTAAAAATTAGTATCTCCACACTTTACCTGATAGCCCAGGCTAGCCTAATCTCAGATCTTGGAAGTGAAGCATGGTTGGCCCTAGTTATCTCAATGGGAGACCACCAAGGAATTCCAGGGCTGTTACACAGAGGCAGGCAATGGCAAACCAGCTCTGAATGTGTCTTGCCTTGGAAACCCTGTGGGGTCGCCATAAGTTGGCTGTGACTTGATGGCACTTTACACACACACAAACACACACACATACACCTCTCCACACTTGGGACAAACTTGCAGTTATCTTTTGAGATATCTTTTGAGAGCCAGTTTGGTGTAGTGGTTAAGTGTGTGGACTCTAATCTGGGAGAACGGGGTTTGATTCTCCACTCCTCCACTTGCACCTGCTGGATGACCTTGGGCAAGCCATAGTTCTGGCACAGCTGTTCTTGAAAAAGAGCAGTTTATGTCAGAGCTCTCTCAGCCCCACCTACCTCACAGGGTGTCCGTTGTGGGGAGGGGAAGGGGAAGGAGTTTGTAAGCCGCTCTGAGTGAAGGACGGGATATAAATCCAATCTCCTCTTCTTCTCCTTCTTCTCCTTCTTCTCCTTCTCCATCTGCATTAATGTAATTTGGTGGGAGAACTTCTGTTCAAAATTGAAGTTTTTCACATCCATCGCCCCAAAATAGCATAGAATGTATAGGTGGCGCACAACATTAAAAATGGCATTAAAATGCCACAAAACAAAGCCACAAGAATGGAAAGAAACTGCCACAGAAGACAGGCGGGATGAAAAGGTTCTTCCCAACGAGGAATGACAATTAGAAGAGTTTTTTTAAATGTACTCATGTACATACCTACCAAAATAGATACTCCACAGCTCGCAGATGTTATTTAGAAAAGTGCCAGAAGAAAGGAGCTCTATTTGGAGAGAGAGGAAATTATGATGTAAATGAAGGTGAAATTTTCTCATTCTCTTCATGTAGAAATTGTAGGAATTACTGCGCACTTCAAAGCAATAATTATTGCTCTCTTCTTATCCTCCTGCAGCATTTCGTGCCTTTGTTCCGAAATTCTATGGTGATGCTCGCAAAGGTTTTCTGGAGTGAATGCATGACCTCTTCGGTATCAACGCAGAGAAGAACCCCTCTTCCTTAGAATACTGGGAGCGGTCCTGTTGTGCCCAAGGCGTGTCTTTCCAAAGAAACTGAGAACAAGATCTGCAGCCCATGAACTGAAAAATAAAATGCTAAAGCATACGCTTCTCTTTGACTCAGCATATTAAATAATATGGCCTAGTTTTCAGTGACATGGTAAATGCATGTAGGCCTCGATGAAAGCTAGACTGGAGTCATGGCCTCAGGTCTGAGCTAAATGTTACGCATACCAGCCTGCAGGGCTCTTTTTTGTAGAAAAAGCCCAGCAGGAACTCATTAGCATATTGGGCCACACCCCTGGCAGCCCAGCTCATTAGCATATTAAGCCGCACCCCCATGTTACCAGAAGTGTGGTTATCCAGCCACACCCACCTTTTGCTTGCTATTCTGCCTTTTTTGTTGTCAAAACCCAGGGCTTTTTTGTAGCAGGAACTCCTTGCATGTTAGGCCACACACCCCTAATGTAGCCAATCCTAATGAGTTCCTGCTGTTGGGTGTGGCCTATTATGCTAATGAGTTCCTGCTGGGCGTGGCCAACTTGGGAGCCAGCCGGAACTCTGTTCCTGTGCGTTCCTGCCCAAAAATAGCCCTGCCAGCCTGCATCCAATGAGAGACCTCCAAAGTCTTAAGAACACTTGTTTTCTTAAAAGGGGACATTGATAACTGTCAATTTACTTCTCTACTGCTAAGAACCCTGAAATTGTATTCCTAGCGTCAGTGGACCCTCAGGAACAGCAAAGGGGGCAAGTTTGGAGGAAGGATTCCCAACTGTCTGGGACCAGTGGGGAATGCCCCACTGTCAGAACCGACCCTTGAGAAATTTGATGAGTAAGACAAAAAAATTGCCTCCATAGTGGCACTGTAGAAATCCCCCCTTGTCTCTGTGGTCTTTACCACAGAGACTGAGGAAATTAAGAACGTAAGAGAAGCCAATGTTGGTTCAGGCCAAGGTCCATACAGTCTGACACTCTGTGTCACACAGTGGCCAAAACCCAGGTGCCATCAGGAGTCCACCAGTAGGGCCAGAACTCCAGAATACTTCCCACCAGGGGACGTTTCGTAGAAAAAGAGCTAGGGGAACTAATTAGCATAACTCATTAGCATATGCCACACCCCCTGACATCACCGGAAGTGTGTCATAAGGCCACATCCCCTGACATCACCGGAAATGTGTCATAAGGCCACACACCCCACCCCCAACGGTCCCGGCCGCCACCGGCCTTGCAGCTCCACTGCCGAGCCCCATGAGGGGCCCAGCGGTGGACCTGCAAGGCCGGCGGGAGTGCAAGGAAGCCCCGCGAAGGCCCTCCCTGGCCCCAGGCAGGCAGGGGTGGGGAGAGGCAGGGAGGAAGCAACTTACCCTCCCTCTTCTCCTGCCTCCTCCTGGCTGAATGAGGTCCTGAAGCGGGGTGGCCGGAAGCAGGGGGTGGGGCTTTGTCATGTGCCCCGCCCCCCGTACCTCACCCGGGGGAACTGCAATCCCCCCCGAAATGACCTCTGCTTCCCACTGTTGCCCCCCAAGCATCAAGAATACAGAGCATCACTGCCTCGGACATAGGGTTCCTTCCATCTATTCCTTGTGCCTAATAGCCACTGATGGACCTCCGCTCCATATGTTTATCCAATCCCCTTTAGCTGTCTGTGCTTGTAGCTGCCAGCACTTCCTGTGGCAGGGAATTCCACATGTCGATTACTCTTTGGGTGACGAAGAAATTCCTAGAGCATCACTAGGAAGTGACATCATATCCTCCCCAAACTCCACTCTCTACTAGGACTGCCACCAAAATCTCCTGGCATCTGCCTACGCAATGTTGGGAAACCATGCTGAGTGTCTTCCTTCTTAAGCAAACTTAAGTACCCTTAAATCTTCAGATTGTGTGATTGAATACCAGACACATTTTTAAAAACCTGTTAATTAAGGAAAGTCACATATGTATATGAACCTGCAGAACCACTGAAGCATACAATTCTAGATAGTCTCTACTTCCAGACAGAAATTTGGTATTTGTACAAATGTTTTGACTTCTGTAGAGACAGCACCGTTGGGCAGATGATATCAGTCAAAGCCACATCCCATCTGAACATCATGGGAATGTTCAAAAATGCCAAGAGCATGCCAATTGCCGTGGGATCAGAGACACAACTGAATTTCACTTCTCTTGGGTGAATGAAACTCGCAGACCTTTGCTTTTGTGCCTCTTCCTCATCCCCCGTGCCAAATCTTCCCCATTACATTTACACAGTATTTAATATAATTTACATTTCTGCCTTTTGCAAATTGAACCCAGGAGTCTACATCTTGCACCGTGTTCTGCTTCTTCGGGCCAGATTTCCCCTGTAAAATATATACAATATTTAATGCTATTTTGGTGCCAGTTGCATCGAAATGGCATGTAACATCTACATGCCATAAAACGATGGGAAATGGCATTAAAATGCTGTCAAAGAAACAAACGACCAAAAAAAACCAAAAAACGCCAGCAAAGAAAATGAGGGTCTGAACGACAACCTGCAAAAATAAGACCGGGTATCCTTGTGCATCCCTCCACAGAACTTAGAAAGCAGATGGCAGAGGGGGAAAGCACGAATTAGCATGCCAACTGCACATAATATACACTAGGAATGCACATAAACACCTCGCAAAAATAGACAACTGTCCACGGTAAGTGGAGCACATAAGACAGATCTCAGTTGGAGATATTCTGTAGGTCAACAGCCACATTTCGCGCACATCCAGCCCAGCGGGATGTGGTGGTGCCACATCCAGTTCTCCCGTCCGTCCGTCCTGTGCACCCTCCATGTTGTTATAAGAGGTCTGAAATTGATGTAAGCAATGAGGGATATACACTGAAGTATGTTTTGGAGGGTAGCCGTGCTTGTCTGCAGTAGAACAGCTACATTGGAGTCCAGTAGCTCCTTGAAGAACAAGATTCTCGCAGAATAGGCTTACATAGAAACATAGATCTGGAAGGGACCCCCAACGGTCATCTAGTCCAACCTTCTGCACTAGGGTTCCCAGCCCCCAGGTGGGAGCAGGGAATTTCCCAATTTCGCAGGCTCCAGCTGGTCAGCAGGGGGGAAGCCCCGCCCCCAACACCCAACACCCAGCACAACATCCCCAGCGATGAAATCATGCGGAAATGAGCGTCACTGCATGGCATCCGTGGTGTGATAACATCACTTCCGCATGAAATCAGTCCATAATCAGGTTCGGGTTAACTCTTCACTATCCATTTTACTACATCCATGTGATCTATTTTATGTATTTTATTTATACTGTAAGCTTCCTTGAGTTCCGTAAGGGAGAAAGGCAGCTTATCCTAGCCTCGGAAGACCCCAGCACTTGGCGGACCAGGCAAACCGGACTTTGCTCACCACAAAGTTGTCTCAAGCAGTCAGCAGCTGCTTCACTGAATTCAAAGAAATCACCCTCTGCGAGTTTCTGTTTCCTGTTATGTCTGTGTGTTCAATTGCACAACTCTTGTAGTATTGTTTAAAGATATTTATTAACTTGCTCCATCTTGCTAGCCCTGTTCCTAATTTATCGCCCAAGAAATAGGGATGCTAGGTGGGGGCAGGAAAAGGATCCCCCAAATTTTGGGGCTCCCCCCAGACGCTGGCCAACCCCAACAGCCTTCCACAGCCCCAGCGGGTGCTGTGCACGCCTGCCTCACAATTCACGGCTTGCAGGGCAGGCGCGCACAACGCACACTATTTCCAAGTGGGGGGGCGCCCACTTTCCCCCCAACCATTTAAAGGGAATGATGTCGTCACATTGGGGATGGCCCCGCCCCTTCCCAGAATGCTCCCCAAATCCCCTCGCTGGGGAGAAGATGGGACCTGGCAACCCTACCTAGAACTCACATAAGAAGAAGTTATACGTGCATTTCTTCCACTGTTGGATGTAGCTGCTCTGAGACTCCAAGTGAAGGGCGGAGTATAAATCCAAACTCCTCCTCCTTCTCCTCCTCCCCCTCCTCTTCCAGTTTGGTGTAGTGGTTAAGTGTGTGGACTCTAATCTGGGAGAACCGGGTTTGATTCCCCACTCCTCCACATGCAGCTGCTGGGTGACCTTGGGCAAGCCTTAGCTCTGTCAGAGCTGTTCTTGAAAGAGCAGTTCTTGAAAGAGCTCTTTTAGCCCCACCTGCCTCACAGGGTGTCTGTTGTAGGAAGGGGAAGGGAAAGGAGTATGTAAGCCGCTCTGAGACTTCGAGTGAAGGGCAGGGTAGCAATCCAGTCTCCTCCTCCTCCTCCTCCTCCTCCTCCTCCTCCTCCTTCTTCTTCTTCTCCTCCTCCTTCTCCTTCTCCTTCTCCTTCTCCTTCTTCTAAGTCAAAGTCAAAAGGAGAGAGAAAAGCCTAATCTAAAGAGTACTTGCCCTATCACAAATGGCCAGCTTGTCTGGTATCAGTGCATTGTATATACAGGAGAGACCTGCAAAGAGCCCAGTGTCCCCTCTAAGCTGAGTGAGTGTGAGCTAGCTCACAGTTTTTTAGCCTCCGGATCACCCATTTTTGTCTCCGCTCAGGAAGGAGGGCTTCAGAGCAAACTAATTGATGGCCAAATCGCTCGCTCACAACGATAATGCCAGGAGCTCACAAAGTAGGATTTTTGCTCACAAGACTCCAAAGCTTAGAGGAAGTGCTGGCAGAGACATGCGTCTCCATGGAAGGCCATGTGAATAGAGTGAGAGGACAAAGAGGGAGAGAGGAGAGCTCAAAGGGCAGCTCCCAGGTTAAGACAAAGAGAAGCATCCTGTTCAAGGAGAGTACATCTATACACACTTAGAGTGATGTAGAGCCCCCCATGTCCATACATTAGGGTTACCAACCCCCAGGTGGTGGCTGGAGATCTCCCGCTATTACAACTGATCTCCAGGCAACATAGACCAGTTCACCTGGAGAAAATGGCCACTTTGGAAGGTGGACTCGGTGGCCTTGTACCATGCTGAGGTCTCTCCCCGCCCCAAACCCCGCCCACCCCAGGTCCGACCCCCAAAATCTCCCGGTATTTCTCAACCTAGAGCTGGCAACCCTACCAGGCATGCTGAATCGCTCATTCCAATTGCTCACTTCTTCGCCAGTTTGGTGTAGTGGTTAGGAGAGCGGGCTCTAATCTGGGAGAACCGGGTTTGATTCCCCACGCTACCACATGCAGCTGCTGGTGTGACCTCGGTTCAGTCACAAGTTCTCTCGGAGCTGTTCTCTCAAGGACAGTTCTTGGGAGAGCTCTCTCAGCCCCACCTACCTTCACAGGGTGTCTGTTGTGGGGAGGGGAAGGGAAAGGAGACTGAAAGCCACTCTGAAACAGTAACAAGCCCAGGAAAAGACCCCTGCCAGAAACCTGACAGGCTGGCTTTCCACATGCAAGTCGGTCCTCAAGTACACGAGTACGGTTCTCCAAACTGTGACAGAAATTGAAACCAAAAGGGGAATGCTGAACCTTTAAAAAAAAAACACACACAGAGAGAGATTAAGCCGTGAGCCATAACGTTTCACTCCAGGTTCATTCCCCGCCCCCTGCAGCCCCAGTTTGGGGACTAGACCTGCCAAGTGCGTTAATATATTGCCTGGCTAAACTGCGCAACAAGGAATGTGAGACTCAAAGTGCATAAAAAGCTGTGTCTGACTTATTCGAAACACCTGTCTATGCACTTAAACGAATAAAGGCCAAGAGAGTGGGGAGCAGGAGGAACATAAAAAGAACAGCTTCCCATTACATCACCACCTGATGTTTTACTTTCTAGGTAAGAGGATATTACAATTCACTTAATAAAACATCTGTAGTATCAAATTAAAGTAGCAAAAGGCAGTCAGCTGTCGGGAATGTGCCTTCACTTTTAGGATCAGAAGAAATTATCTTGGTGGGGTTTTTTTTTCCTAGCCGCCTATCAGCCAGCACAAAAAGTCCCGGCAGACAAATATCTTCCTCTTTGCGATGTGCAGCTTTGACTTAAGCCAGGCAAGGAATTATGACTTTGACTCCCTGGTTTTCGGGGTGTGTTTTCTCCTCCCTGCCAGCAAAAGGACAATTAAGCTGACTCTGCCTTTTTGCCAGACACGGCTCAGCTCTGGTCTCACTCCCCTACGGCTGCCTACGGACTATCGGATCAGGTTTGACACACACCTCGTCCCAGGGGCCGTCTAATTCCAGGTCTGAACGAGTGGCTATCCACCAGACCAGACTCGGCCCACCAACCAATTGGGATGGCCCACCAGAGGCGTATCGGCCTCCTCTGGTTTTGCCGCTTCCCGAAGAAATGGAAAGACAGTCAAAGGGCCTGCCCAGCTAGGGTTGCCAAGTCTGGGTTGGAAAATACCTGGAGACTTTGGGGGTGGAGCCAGGAGAAGGCGTGGTTTGGGGAGGAGAGAGACCTCAATATAATACAATGCCACAGAGTCCACCCTTCAAAGCATCAATTTTCTCCAGGGGGGCTAATCTCTGTCGGCTGGGGATCAGTTGTAAAAGCGGGAGATCCCCAGGCCCCACCTGGAGGCTGGCAACCCTATGCCCAGCAGGTTCCCTTTGTCATCATTCACTCAGGCCAAGCGAAAACCCAGCACACTGGGTGGTAGCCCACCTGAGAAGGAGGAACTACCAGCCTAAAATGGGCTTTAAAAAAAAAAAGAGGTTCTTCTGTTGGGGAAGAAGAAGAGGAAGAGAAGAGATTGGATTTATACCCCACCCTTCACTACCCAAAGAAGTCTCAGAGTGGCTTACAGTTCCTTTCCCTTCCCCTCCCCACAACAGACACCCTGTGAGGTAGGTAGGGCTGAGAGAGCTCTTTTGAGAACTTCTCTTGAGAGAACAGGCTCTGGCAGAACTTGTGACTGACCCAAGGTCATCCGGTTTGCTGCATGTGGAAGAGTGGGGAATCAAACCTGGTTCTCCCAGATTAGAGTCTGTGCTCTTAACCCCTACACCAAACTGGTGGAACTCTGCTTAGCGGACTAGTAGGATACAGGCCCCTGTCTTAGAAAATTGCCAGCAGAGGAGGAAGGAAAAGGGCCTTTGGAACATACCACACTGACCTCCAGACTACAGAGGTCAATTCCTCTGGAGAAAATGGCTGCTTTGGAGGGTGGGCTGTATGGCATAGGGTTGCCAGCCTCCAGGTGGGGGCTGGAGATCGCCTGCTTTTACAACTGATCTCCAGCTGACAGAGATCAGCTCCCCTGGAGAAAATGGCTGCTTTGGAGGGTGGACTCTGTGGCACTGTACTGTGCAGGGGCCCCTCCCCTCCCCAAACCTGTTTGGAGTCCCGTTGCCAGAGCGACGCGTAGCGTCACATCCTGGCGACGGCGGTGCAACGTGTATCGCTGTCCCCCGCGGCAGGGATCCTGTGAAGACGCACGGATCCCCCGCCGCGGCTTGGCAGCCCTGCCCCGCCCTCTCCTAGATCCACCCCCAAAGTCTCCAGGTATTTTCCAACCCAGACCTGGCAGCTCTAGTATGGAATTATACCCTGCTCAAGTCCCTCCCCACCCCAAAACCCACCTCCCCGGGCTCCACCCCCAGAATTTAGCCCACCCCATTAACTGGTGGCTTTAATATCTTTTTGCATATTTTACAGATTCCATGGTCTGTGCTCCCTCTGGTGTATGGTGCTATTAGCCTGGTTTTTTCTTCTTTCTTATTTCTGATGGGTCACTGGTTTTTATGTCTGGACTGAGGGCGGGGGTGCTGCCTGGGTTCGTTTTGGTTGGAGGGATTGTTTTCATTTGGGTTTTCTGTTACAAGCTGCCTTGAGCCGCTTCTCTGGAGAAGTGGCATATAGACATCTTTAAAACAAATAATAAAGAAATAACCTCAAGGGTCTGTTTCACATAGAGATGCCAGCCTCCAGGTGGGACCTGGGGATCCCCCAGAATTACAGCTCATCTCCAGGCTATAGAGATCAGTTCCCCAGGAGAAAATGGATGCTTTGGAGGGTGGAGGGTGCATGTATGGGAGGGAAATTTGAGTCCAGTGGTATCTTTAAGACCAAAATTTGTTGATCGTAAAGGTGCCACTGGACTCAAACTTTGTTCTACTGCTTCAGACCAACAGGGCTACACACCTGGAACTACTAGCCAAGGTGGCTGAGGGGAACCTCCACATTCAGAGGCACTAAACCTCTGAATCCCCGAGCCAGGAGGCAACCTCAGGGGAGGACAATTCTATTGAGGACATTTGGCAAAACAATCGTAGGAAGGCAATTTCTGGGTCAGAAATTTATGCCAGAAAAACACCACTTGGCACGTGATTACACTGTTGGAGGCCTCATTTGTACTTTTATTCTGTGCCGAGTGGTCTCAGTTTGGAACAACTTTTTTCTGGTCCCTGTTGATTTTATATCTTGTATCTGCATGATTGTTTAGCCAATATGTTCCTCAGTATATTTGACCTCTGAAGAAGGCCTATGCAGGCCGAAACGCGTCAGGTCAAATCTATCATCTCTTGTGTGTTATAATTTGTTATTTGTACATGAAGTGTAATTGGGCCCTTATATATAATTTTAAAATCTTTGTTTAATAAATACATGTATCTTTTTTATATATTTCATATACTAAGCTTTTATTGTTGGCCCTCTTTTGCATTTGACTAACCTTTTTTAGGTTCTGGATTCCAGGTTTTAGGTTCAGTTCCCCCCCTCCTTTTTTTGTCCCAGTTGGCTGTTGTGCGAGACAGAATACTGGACTAGATGGACCATCGGTCTGATCCAGCAGGACTCTTCTAATGTTCTTAGCATTCCTTCGGTCAAGATTACTGGCTCAAAGGCTGGTTTTCATTTCTTTTTTAAGGTCAGGGGATTAATACCCACGTCTCCTGTGTACTGCCTTTCGTACCGTAGAGACCAATAGGATGTTCAGGGTATAGGCTTTTACAACTCAAAACTCCCTTTGTCAGATAGGAAAGCTTATACCTTGAAAATCTTATTAGCCCCTAAGGTGCCACTAGATTCAGATCTAACAGTAAACTGCCTCGTTTGACTCTCCGAAAGCAATGTTTTTGAGTATCAGAAAGAAATCGGCCTCCAGTTTTCGATTCAGAAGATGGCGGACCTCTGTTCTCAGACGCTATCGGGAAACATTGGCTGCCAGAATGCCTCGCTGCAGACTTCTGCAGCAACTGGCCCATATCAATAGCCGTCCAAGGAGGCCTGAGCAGGAATCGCCACACCGATCCAATTTAACAAAAAACAGCTCGGTGGCTTGACAGTCAGCGCACCGCTGAGTGTGAACGAGGCATATTCATTTGCTGACATGTTTTGGCAACTCGTTGCATCTGCCAACTGGGTGTAGAGGGGGGGAAATCCACACATGCCACGTGTGTGTCTGGTTATGAGATGGCCAGCTGGCAGACCAGGGGGCTGGATGCTCTGTCCTCCCCCTCCCCAAAGCAGTTTCTCTGGCCCACCGTGGCCCTACCCAAAATGTTTGCAAGTTATAAGAAACAGAGAACCTACACACTGATGTTCCACCTCCCTTTTGGGTTCTGTGTCAAAATGTCACGCTGTGCCTGAGCATATGGGCTCCATAACTGTGAAGCCTGAAACAGATACATGGTTTTGGCTTGATTATGACATCCAAAGTCCTCGTTCCTTGTAAGAACTGATGAGGAAGAGACAGCGAGGGCTGCCGGCTTCCAGGTGGCACCTGGAGATCTCTCGCTATCACGGTCGGTCTCCAGACGACCAAGATCAAGTTCCCCTGGAGAAAACGGCGGCTTTTGAGGATGGATTCTATGGCATTATATCCTGCCGAGGTCCCTCCCCTCCCCAAACCCTGCCCTTCCCAGCCTCCACTGCCAAAGTCTCCAGATTTCCCCAAACGAGAGCTGGCAACCCTAGACACTACAGAAGTTGGCCATCCTTCACCTAAAGCACAAGCAGATCGGAATTCAGTTTACAGGATGGGGGCTGCGGCTCCCTAACAGAGCACCTGCTTAGCGTGCAAGCATCCAATATCACTCAACTTCCCTTTCTTCATAAAATGGGAAGTTCTCATAATTAGCTATGTTTCTCTTTCTTCTTTCTGTTTGCAGGTAACGCTTGGACATGGCCAGAGGTTCTTAGAGCAAAGAAGGAAGGGTTTGTGGCTCAGTGGTAGAGCATCTACTTGGGATGGAGAAGGTCCCATGTTCAATCCCTGGCATCTCCAGCTAAGAACATCAGAACGTAAGCGAAGCCATACTGGATCAGGCCAATGGCCCATCCAGTGCAACACTCTTGTGTCACACAGTGGCCAAAACCCAAGTGCCATCAGTGTTGGCAGAGTTGGCACAGGAAGTAGAGCACTGACTGTTCAGAAAAAATTAAGTAGGTTTATTTAAAGAAGAACAAGCTGTTATAGAACATAGAAGAAGGAGAAGGAGGAGGAGAAAAAGAAGAGGAGGAGGAGGAGAAAAAGAAGAAGAAGAGGAGGAGGAGGAAGAGGAGATTGGATTTATACCCCACCCTTCACTCAGAGTCCCAGAGCAGCTTACAAACTCCTTTCCCTTCCCCTCCCCACAACAGACACCCTGTGTGGTAGGTGGGGCTGAGAGAGCTCTTTCCAAAACTGCCCTTTCAAGGACAGCTCTTGTCAGAACTATGGCTTGCCCAAGGTCATCCAGCAGTTGCATGTGGAGGAGTGAGGAATCAAACCCGGTTCTCCCAGATTAGAGTCCAAGCTATTATGTTTAACACCCCTGGTCTAGCCTAACTGCTGTGAGAAGAACAACGAGCAACAGGAAGCTCTGCAGGAAAGCCAGTTTGGTGTAGTGGTTAAGTGCGCGGACTCTGATCTGGGAGAACCAGGTTTGATTCCCCACTCCTCCACTTGCACCTGGCTGGATGACCTTGGGCAAGCCATAGTTCTGATAAGAGCTGTTCTTGAAAGGGCAGTTTCTGTCAGAGCTCTCTCAGCCCCACCTACCTCACAGGGTGTCTGTTGTGGGGAGGGGAAGGGAAAGGAGTTTGTAAACCGCTCTGAGGCACCTTTGAGTAGTGAAGGGCAGAGTATAAATCCAATCTCTTCTCTTCTTCTCTTCAGGAGCAGGAAGTCTCCAGAAGAGCCATTTAGGAGACAGCACTGACACAATTTGAAATAATGGGCAGTCCCTAAACTTGCTGTGATAACTACAAGTCCTTCAGCTGTCCCCCTGGCCAGCAGGGGAGAATCTCACCCCCAAATGACATTTTTTGGTAACTTCTGTTAGAACTGGAAGTACCACCCCCAACACAATGATCTCACCTGAGAGTGACATCATCACACCGGAAATGTCACATAGGGGGACACTCTGGTATTTGGGCAAACGCTATGGTTTTGAAAACAAGAAACCATAGTAAAAGGTAATGGTAAAGGTTTCCCTTGCTCGAAAGCCAGTCGAATCCAACTCTAAGGATGCGATGCTCATCTCCGTTTCCAAGCTAAAAAGCCAGCGCTGGCCAAAGACATTTCCGTGGTCATGTGGCCGGCATGACTAAACACCAAGGCGCATGGAACGCTGTTACCTTCCCACCGAAGTGGTACCTATTTATCTACTTGCAATTTCTTGCTTTTGAACTGCTAGGTTGGCAGGAGCTGGAACTAGAGACAGGAGCTCACTCCGTCATGCGGCCCTCGGGTCTCGAACTGCTGAACTACTGACCTTCCACAGCCTGCAGTTCAGCGTCTTAACTACTTGAGCCACTGCAGCCCTTACCCCTGGCCAGCAGGGGAGAATCCCGCCCCCAAATGACATTTTTGGGCAACTTCTGGTAAAACCGGAAGTACCGCCCCCAACACAATGATCTCACCTGAGTAGGCTTCCCAAGTCCCCCCGGGGGGTGGGGAAACCCCCGCCCTAGAGGCCCGTTCCCCAGTGCCGCCGGATCGGGCCCCGGGGGGAACTCCTCCCCGACGTGAACACCTGGAAGTGACGCGACCACGCCGGGCACGCTGGGGGCGGGGCCATGGCCATCCAAGGGAAAACTCTATGGCTTTCCCTTGTATGGCCGTGGCCCCGCCCCCAGCGTGCCTGGCGTCGTCACGTCACTTCCGCGCACCAGACGCCAGACGGGAGCCCCCCGCTCCCAGCGAAGATCGACTTGGCAACCCTACACCTGAGAGTGACATCATCATGCCAGAAATGTCACCATAGAGTTTTGCCCAAATACCAGAGCATGATGACACCTCCAGGTGACGTCATGTTGGGGATGTCACGCAGTGTCTCCCCCCCCCAAAAAAAAACACTCCACAAAGCCCTCCACCAGCAGAGGTACGGGGCCTGGCCACCCTAGGTTGCACTATAGACCTTGCCTATTCCAACAATCAGGAGGAGTGAGAACTCCAGAAGCCCTCCCACCATGCCCCCCCCAAGCACCAAGGAACCAGTAGTGAGTGATGGGAAAGCCCTCTGCCTGAGACCCTGGAGAGCCACTGCAGGCCAGAGCAGACCACTCTGACTTGGATAGACCAATGGTCTCCCTCGGTGGAAGGCAACTGCCAGTGTTCATACCCTTCAGTGAGGATATTAGCAAAATCTCTGGTCCTGGGATAAGGAAGGGTGCATTCAGTGTGACAGCATAAACACTACGAGCAGCCTTGGGAAACGTCAAGTGATTCTGCACCCCAGGGAATGATTGCTGAGTTTCTTATCCCTGCTGTTTTGACCCGGGGTGGGGGGGGAGTCATTTGAAATTTGCTTCTGACATGTTCAAATAAGATCTCAGATATTTTCAAACCATTCATTTGGTTCATTACCCTGAATGTTCTCTGCAAGAGTACACGTTTTGGGAGTACGCATTGTAGATGAAAGTTCAAACAAAGTAAGTACAAAAACACTGTATAAGGAACCCTACGAGATGACCCTTTGAGCGGGGACTTTCAGGGTTAGGGCTAAAGGACAGGTTTGGACCTCCCTGCAGCACTGTCCCCACCAAGCGAACCACCTTCTCTTTCCTAATTAGAATGAGTATGGGTCATTCCCAGTGGTACCCACTGGGAGCATGATCAGTAGCAAGTTACCATCTGCACCAATGAACAGCTGCCACCACTGAGCTGCGATTGAGAGGCAAGAGCCCCCCCCACCACCAGTGAGCATTGTGAGAGAGCATAAGGAAAGGTGAGTTGGTCTAGGATTGACAGCCTCCAGGTGGGGCTTGGGGATCTATTAGAACTATAACTGATCTCCAGATGACAGAGATCAGTTCCTCTGAAGAAACTGGCCACTTAGGAAGGTGGACTCTGTGGCATTAGACCCTGCTAGGGCTGCCAATCCCCAGATGGGGACAAGGGATCCCCTGGTTTGGAGCCCCTCCCCCTGCTTCAGGGCTGTCAGAAAGCGGGGGGGAAGGGCACTGGGCACTCCATTATACCCTATGGAGACCGGTCCCCATAAGATATAATGGAGAATCAGTCTGTGGGTATCTCGGGCTCAGGGGGGGGGCTGTTTTTTGAGGTAGAAGCACCAAATTTCCAGCATAGCTGGTGGTGCCTCTCCAGAAAAAAAACCCCCAAATTTCAAAAAGATTGAACTGGGGATGAGGCCACCAAAGAAGGTGCCCTCATCCTCCATTATTTCCAGTGGAGGGAATGCATTGTAAAGGAATGCGGTCCCTTTAAGTGGGACGGCCAGAACTCCCTTCCGGCTTGTCAGCCTCACCTTGCAACCCTAGTGACATCACCAGGGCTTTTTTTTTGTAGAAAAAGCCCAGTAGGAACTCATTAGCATAATAGGCCATACCCAACAGCAGGGATTCATTAGCATATTAGGCCACACCCCTGACAGCACAGCTCATTAGCATATTAGGCCACACACCCATGTTACTAGAAGTGTGGTTATCCAGCCACACCCATCTTTTGCTTCTTATTCTCTTTACCTTGTTTGTTGTCAAAACCCAGGGCTTTTTGCATGTTAGGCCACACACCCCTAATTGTAGCCAATCCAAATGAGTTTCTGCTGTTGGGTGTAGCCTACTATGCTAATGAGTTCCTGCTGGGCGTGGCCAACTTGGGAGCCAGCCGGAACTCCATTCCTGTGCGTTCCTGCCCCAAAATAGCCCTGGACATCACAAAAGTGATCTCACATCCTTGCTCCTGGCTCCACCCCCAAATTCTCCTGGCTCCATCCCCAAAGTCCCCAGATATTTCCTGAGTCGGACCTGGCAACCCCATACCCTGCAGAGGAGAAGGGAAGACACTTGTTTCTCAACACTAGGGACACAATATTTGTTTCTCGATGCTAGGGACAGGAGATTAAAGCTGTCCATGGGTTTCCTAAATGTATCCAGGTTGGCTTTCAGGTCAATGAGGTTCTTCTATTACAGGGTTGTTCCAGGTAGGGGCAAAAGGGCATGGCAGAATTTCACTCCAATAGTTAGAAAACATCTCATCCCCAGTCCTGAAGTCTGCTGGTACGTTCTGATGACCTCACAGAGACTCGAGCCAAACTAAGTCAATTGTTCTTTTGATCTGGCTTCCATTTAAGATAATGAAAGGTTTTTCATGGCCTTCGATCAGGGGGAGAAAAACCCATAAAGATTGTAACTGGAGCGTGGCAAAGCTACAGGTTTCCCAAAGAACATTTCCAAGGTCGAAAGCAAAGCTTCACATTACTTCTCCCTCTAGGGACCTAAGATAAGATGTGCTTTGAACTTAATTATGTGACTTACTTGTTGCCCTTTGGCTTCAAATCCTCCTTGGCTACATCCCTGCTTAATGATGAATAGATATCAACCGTGTAAAAGACCGGCGCCCGCACCCGCATCGCCCTCATTTTTTGGTAATAAAAAAGCTTAGCAACTTGCAGTCCAAACCCTTTCATTGACCTAATCTTATTTGCAGACTTGAAAATAACCCTGTGTGTAAAGTCAGGGTTAGCAGGGGCTAGTGTGGCATAGAGGCTAGTGAATAAGCCAGTTTGGTGTAGTGGTTAAGTGTGCGGGCTCTAATCTGGGAGAAACGGGGTTGATTCCCCACTCCTCCACTTGCACTTGGCTGGATGACCTTGGGCAAGCCATAGTTCTGATAAGAGCTGTTCTTGAAAAAGAGCAGTTTCTGTCAGAGCTCTCTCAGCTCCACCTACCTCACAGGGTGTCTCTTGTGGGGAGGGGAAGGGAAAGGAGTTTGTAAGCCGCTCTGAGACTCCTTTGGGTAGTGAAGGGCGGGTATAAATCCAATCTCTTCTTCTTCTTCTTCTGGTATTAGATCATGCGCTCTTCTTTCTTCCCCTATCCGGTAAAACCTGACCCACAGCAGTTAGTCCATTACTGCCCTGTACATATTCCTATGGCATGGAGTCAACTCTTTCCAAGAAAGCTGAGCTTTCATGGGTGAATATAAGAGGTGTTTTGCTAGATTACACCAGCAGCCCATTGCATCTAGCATCCAATTTCACACAGTGGCCAACCAGTTGCCCCAGAGAGCAAACAAACAATGTTGCCTCCCAGCACCGGTTTTCAGAGGTTCACTGTCTCTGGAAGTGCAGGCTCCTTTTAGTAACCATGGCTAGTAGCCACTGATTAACCTCTCCCAAATGAATCCCTCTAATCCCCTTATAAAGCCAACTGTGTGTTCATGGGCATTGCTATGTTCACCTGTAGTGAATTCTAAAATGTAAATACTCATTGAATGAGAAATGAAGAAAAACTCCCTTTTGTTGATCCTCGATCTATTGCCCATCAACTTCATTGAGTGGCCCCAAGTTCTAGTATTCTGGGAAAGGCAGAGGAGGAGGAGGAGGTGGAGGAGGTGGAGGTGATGATTGGATTTATACCCCGCCCTTCACTACCTGAACGAGTCTCAGAGTGGCTTACACTCTCCTTTCCCTTCCCCTTCCCACTACAGACACCCTGTGAGGTCGGTGGGACTGAGAGAGCTCTGAGAGAACTGCCCTTGAGATAACAGCTCTGAGAAAACTGTGACTGACCCAAGGTCACACCAGCAGCTGCATGTGGAGGAGTTGGGAATCAAACCTGGTCATCCCGGATTAGAGTCCACACTCTTAACCAGTTCAAAGCTCTGTCTGTTCACATCTGTACCCCATGCATAACTGTATAAAACTCTATCACGTCTCCCCACTGGCATCTTTTTAAAAAAAAAACTGAAAAAATCCAGACTCTTTAGCCTCTCCTCATAGCAAAGGTGCGCCAACCCTCTCAGTCATTTTGATTGCCCTCTTCTGCACTTCTTCCAACTCTGCAACACCTTTTTTGGGATACAGTGGTCAGAAATGTACACGGTTTTCCCAGTTAGGCTGCCCTATAGACCCATGCAAAGGCATCACAATACTGGCCATTTTATTTTCAGTGCCTATAGTCGCCACGGCTAATAGCCATCGATGGACCTGTCTTCCATGAATCCACTTCTTACCAGCATCCAGTTGAGAGCCAGTTTGGTGTAGTGGTTATGTGCGCAGACTCTAATCTGGGAAAACCGGGTTTGATTCCCCACTTGCGCCTGCTGGATGACCTTGGGCAAGCCATAGTTCTGATAAGAGCTGTCCTTGAAAGGGCAGTTCTTAAAAGAGCTCTCTCAGCCCCCACCTACCTCACAGGGTGTCTGTTGTGGGGAGGGGAAGGGGAAGGGGAAGGAGATAGTAAGCCGCTCTGAGACTCCGAGTGAAGGGCAGGGTATACATCCAATCTCTTCTCTTCTTCTTCTCCTTACCCACCCGAGTTGATGTAAACTTTGCTCAGCCATGTTGTGTTATGTCGTGTTACGCCTCGTGACAAGCATTTGGGGAACGACTTGAGTGAGAAGTGTGGAAAATCAAGCAACGGAAGGCGAGAAACATTGATAGATATTAAAATATGTTAAAAGGGGAAGCCTATCTTGTAAGCAGCTCAGGAAATGCACACAAGCCTTTTTGAAACATATGCCATTGATTTGTCAGGATAGCTCCTCTTAGTCTGAGCCACTGGACTGAGACGACGTGTCATCTCTCGGGAACGGATGTCAGCACGCACCGTACTCCGGCACGTTAGAGCAAGAGATATGAAGTGGGGTTAGATTATTAGTAGCAGCTTCCGTACTCCTTTATAATGCCAGAGAAGCAAGGCTTGTTAGTAGCAATTCTCCACAGGGGGATTTGGGGGAGGGAGGAAATCCCATGCATCAAATATAATTAATATAAACACTTGGATGATTTACAGCCAAGAGAAGAAGAAGAAGAAGAAAACAGCCCTGATTAAAAATAGAAACAAGCCGATGCAGGACAGTAATGGTCCTGGGAAAGGTCAAAATCAGGTAGTTACGTTGCTTCATTAATAACAAAATTAACAAAGTTGATAAAATAATTTCATGATCAGGGCCCACCAATGTTTGCAATGCAGTATTTTTATCAGTAATCATGACTATTTTTACCACATCCTTACCACAAGGAGTTCAGGGTCATGGAATCACAGAGTCGGAAGGGTCCAGACAGGCCATCTAGTCCAACCCCCTGCTCAGTGCAGGTTCAGCCAAGAGCATCCCTGACAAGGGTTTGTCCAGATGCTGCTTAAAGACTGCCAAGGAGGGGGAGCTCACCACCTCCCGAGGCAGCTGATTCCACTGCTGCACAACTCTTGACTGAAGTTTTTCCTTATATCCAACCAGTACCTTCCCGCCCTTAATTTAAACGCATTCTTGCGAGTCCTCTCCTCTGCTGCCAACAGGAACAGCTCCCTGCCCTCCTCCTCTAAGGGACAGCCCTTCAGATACTTCAGGAGATCAGTGCAACTACAGGGCAACATGCAAGAAGTCATTTTCTGTGAAGGCTCTCAACAGTAAGCTTAGGGCCACACAAAAGCTTACACCCAAAAGCTTATACCGTGAATAAAACTTTGTTGGTCTTAAAGGTGCTCTGGACTCATACGAAGAAGAAGAAGAAGAAGAAGAAGAAGAAGAAGAAGAAGAAGAAGAAGAAGAAGAAGAAGAAGAAGAAGAAGAAGAAGAAGAGGAGGAGGAGGAGGAGGAGGAGGAGGAGGA
>NW_015176477.1:516721-537785 GCF_001447785.1 Gekko japonicus
TCATCCTGGAAGGGCCATAGACTTCCATTTTATGAGTGTGAAGCTTCTCAAATATATGTTCTCAAATAATTCCCCCTCCGCTATGTAGGGTTGCCAAGTAAAAATATCCTACTGGCGGGGGGGGCTCGCTGGGCTCCGGGAGGCGCCCCCCGAAGGAGTCTCAGAGCGGCTTACAAACTCCTTTCCCTTCCCCTCCCCACAACAGACGCCCTGTGAGGTAGGTGGGGCTGAGAGAGCTCTGACAGAAACTGCTCTTTTTCAAGGAGACTGTAAACCACTCTGAGACTCCTTCGGGTAGTAAAGGGTGGGGTATAAATCCAATCTCTCTCTCTCAGTCACCATGGCTAGTAGCCATTGATAGCCTTATCCTGGAAGGGCCATAGACTTCCATTTTATGAGTGTGAAGCTTCTCAAATATATGTTCTCAAATATCAGCCCTACCGCTATGGCAAACCAGCTCCCCAAGGCCTCGTGAATGGGAAAGACACGGTTCGCCTTGATCTCCCCAGACCCTTCTTCTCGAGCCTCAGTTCCTCCAGGCACCCCCTCGGACCATCTTTTCTTTCCCCTGAACTCCTTTCAGCTTCCTTTCCCTTCTCTAAGAAGACGTTGCCAGGCAGAGCACATCCTCTCCGAGTCACGAAGAGTAGCAGGGGCATAGCAAAGTCAAAAGCCCGGCTCCTTGCTCGGCTAGATGCTTGACATGCATGCATTCCATCACCACTTTTCCCCCCCAAGGGCAACCACTGCTTTGAATATGGGAGGCCTTGCTATACATGCCGGAGACAAACCAAGCTACGGCTCGCGTGGTAATTGCTTGACCTCTGAAGGAAGAGTCTTGTATGGCTCGCTAGAGACACAGGAAGTAGGATGGGGAGAGGGGTCCAAGTCACCAATCAGCACCCCCCATCCCGTGTCTCCTCTCTTTGTAGAATCGGGGGGGGGAGATGCAAAACGTTTCTATTGGTTTTGGCACCTTTCAATGAAAACCCACCAATTAAAGACAAAAAATCGCCAGGGAGGAATGCCACATCCCAAGAGAAGCAGGCTCTTGTTTGGTATAAAAAGGCTCTCACAGGGGTCAGGAGAGGACATGAGCAAAACACACACACGCACACACAGAAAATAGAATGAGGCCGGGTTAGGCCATAAAGAGAGATCCTAAAAAAGGGAGCAGCGGTGGCAACGGTACAGCAGAAACAATGATTTCAGTGTCTTGCCTGATTAAACTATCGAGTCTTTAAGGGCTCTTGAATGGCTTGCCGGCCCTGGGAACCACTGCGATATAGAGGCTGGATTGTTGCGTTCGGACATGAAAGCACCAGGTCCCGTTAGGAGGTTCGTCGGGCAGCCACTCTGTATAAACTGCCTACAGTCGTCATTCAGAGAATAACATCAGATGAGGCAGTACCGTAACCCCTTGACCCCCGGGCCATGGTCACTCAGCAACACAGCTTTGCGTGGGGAAGGTAACCAGTGTTCCCTCTAAGCTGAGTTAGTGTGAGCTAGCTCACAGTTTTTTAGCCTCCAGCTCACACATTTTTGTCTCAGCTCAGGGAGGAGGGCTCCAGAGCAAACTCATTTATGCAGCAGCCAAATTGCCTGCTCACAACCAGTAGCTCACAAAGTAGAATTTTTGCTCACAAGACTCCACAGCTTAGAGGGAGCATTGAAGGTAACTGTCTGGAGGAAGCTGGATGCACCTTTACACAGTCTGGAAATGTCCTCGTCCTGCCCTAAAATTACATCATCATCATCATCGCCATCACCATTTCATTTATTTTATGCCCCTCCCAATCCCACGAGTGGTCTCAGGGCAGTTTATGACACAAGATTCATAAAACAATAAAAGCAATAAAACCAATGAAACAACAGATGGCACAGTGAACAATGACAGAAAGGCCCTGTACCTCATGTCAGGTGAATAGAACGCTCCAGTGCCCAAGTAATCTATATATCTAATAGCCAAGTGGCCCCGTCTGTGCGGATATCTAAATCCGCACTCCGGGGCCACTTGGGGGGCAGGGAGAGGTTTGTGCACACGTGGGGCAGTCCCCACGTGTGCACAAAAATGCTAAATGTTGGAAAAAATTTCGGGGGGATGTTTAAATCCCCCCGAAAGTGCCAGAGCGTTCCGTGCGCATGCGCATGCGCACGGAACGCTCTGCGAAGGCCGCCACCGCCGCCGCCGCTTGCGAGGGGAACGGCGCAGCTTAAAAAAAAAAACAAGCGATAAAACCAATGAAACAACAGATGGCACAATGAACAATGACAGAAAGGCCCCGTGCCTCATGTCAGGTGAATAGAACGCTCCAGTGCCCAAGTAATGTTATCTAAGCAGCAGGGTACTGGGAAGGGGACATGAACAAAGGAGACTGGAATGGTTGAACACCCATTACCTCAGCCCAAAGGCTGGGAGAACAGCTCTGCTTTACAGGCCCTGCGGGAATCTAATAGGTCCCGCAGGGCCCTGATCTCGGGTGGGAGCATGTTGCACCCGATTGGGGCCAGTGTCAAAAAAGCCATTGCCCTGGCTGAGGCTAAGCGGACGTCCCTCAGGCCAGGGATCGCAGGAGGTGCTGACTGGGAAAGGGTAAAGCTCTCCGGGGCTCATAATCGGGAGAGGCAGTCCCGCAGGCATTATGTTTTAATAGCTGTCGTTGATTTCATTGTTGGTGTTCATCACTCTGTCCCACTAGGGAGACTGCTGTCTAGACCCTTAAAGACTGAAAAGGAACTAACTTTTTTTTTTTAAGTTCTGGAATTACCTGAATATCATATTAAAGGCAATGAAGATGTTGGTTATATTCCCAGTATGCTATTCTGTGCTCCACTTTTTGTTGTTGTTCAGTTGCACAGTGGAGTCCGACTCTTCGCACCCCATGGACCAGATCCCGCCAGGCCTTCCGGTCTTCCGCCGTCTTCTGAGGTTTGCTCAACTTCATGTTCGTTGCATCTATGACACCATCTCATCCTTTGCCGTCCCCGTCTTCTTTGACCTTCAATCTTTCCCAGCATCAGGGTCTTCTCCAGCGAGTGCTCCCTTCTCATTGGGTGGTCAAAGTATTTGAGCTTCAGTTTCATTATCTGGCCTTCCAGGGAACAGTCAGGGTTGATTTCTTTTAGGATTGACTGATTTGATCTTCTTGCAGTCCAAGGGCCTCTCAAGAGTCTTCTCCAGCAACATAGTTCAAAAGAATCGATTCTTCAGCGCTCGGCCTTCCTTATAGTCCAACTCTCGCAGCCATACATGACTACACTAGTAATGAAATAATTAGTAAGAATAAAATATAGATTTAGACAAGCAATTAAAGCAATATCAAGTTCTTTTACAATGATTTGATTTTAGTATAGAAGTTTGTTCAGTTGTCAAAGATATAATTCTTTCTGTTGTTAATACACTTTTGTTAACCTTAGGAAGGTAAAGGTAAAGGTAAAGGTTCCCTTGCTCAAAAGCCAGTCGAATCCGACTCTAGGGTTGCGGTGCTCATCTCCGTTTCCAAGCCGAAGAGCCAGCGCTGTCTGAAGACGTTTCCGTGGTCATGTGGCCGGCATGACTAAACATCAAGGCGCACGGAACGCTGTTACCTTCCCACCGAAGTGGTACCTATTTATCTACTTGCAATTTCTTGCTTTCGAACTGCTAGGTTGGCAGGAGAACCTTAGGAAAGCTCGTCTCTATTCTTTAAAGAGGGAATCCATCCCAAATTTTGTAATTCTGAAAATATTTAAGTTTCATCGTTTGCTCTTAAATCTAAAGGCATTTGGTAAGACATCTGATTTTACTTGTAGTACGTAACAATTCATAACATTTTACAAATTTGATGAATCTATGTTTCTCCCCTACCCCTTTCTTCCTTCTGAATCCCACCCTTTAAAGAGAAAATAATACAAAAAATATTCACACACAAAAAGACTGAAAAGGAGAAAAGCAGAGGGGAGGGAGAAAAGAAAAATGTAGGGTAAAGTAGAGCAGGGGCTGTGAGAATGACAGAGGAACAAAACCTCATGTTTCCGGGTCCTGCTATCGTGGGAGACCTCCTGCTATGGTGACAGACACCCCCCCCCCATGGGCAACCTTTAAAAATTATTTTGGTTATTTTTTATTTGTAGCCTGCTTTTCTCCTTGAGCAAGGACTCAAAGCATCTTTTCACATAGTTCCCTCCTCCTACATTTAATTCCTGCAACAACAACCCTAGGGGGTAGGTTCGGCTGAGAAACTATGATAGGCCTCGAAGGCTTCCATGATGGAGTGCGGGATTCGAACCCAGTGGTGCCGGGTCCTAGACCAACATTCTATCTGCCACTGCTCCTAGCGGTTGCAGGAGAAAAAAAATATTTATAAACCGCTGGCATTGCACACAGGGGACTGTCACTTCCAAGGAAAACCCGGAAGTGATGTCATTTCCAATTATTCTGTGGATGCCAGCCTCCAGGTGGGACCTGGCGATCCCCCGGAATTACAGCCCATTCCCAGACAGGCAACCCCACCCCCCATCCCCCGCCAGGGAGGACCTGGCAACTCTAAGCAATTCCTAGAATGATGTGGCATCACTTTGTTTTTGCTAGAAATGATGTCACAGTGTACACAACGCTGGCACTCACCCATGTCCCTGCCCCCCCCCAAGCTCGCAGCGGTTGCCAGGCATGGCTTGGCAGCACTAATAAAACCTGCTGTTAAGAATAATGCCTTGTGTCGTCTCCTTGCCTGCATCAAGCTACAAAATCAGCCTAAATATATACAATGGAAACCAATTCATGTTCTGCCACCTCCTCCCTTGAGAGCCAGTTTGGTGTAGGGGTTAGGAGAGCAGGCTCTAATATGGGAGAACAGGGTTTGATTCCCCACTCCTCCACATGCAGCTGCTGGTGTGACCTTGGGTCAGTCACAACTTCTCTCAGAGCTGTTCTGGAAAAAGCACCCTCAGCCTCACCTGCCTCACAGGTTGGGGAGGGGAAGGGAAAGGAGTTTGTAAGCCACTCTGAGACTCCTTCGGGTAGTGAAGGGCGGGTTATAAATCCAAACTCTTCTTCTTCTCTTCTAGCGTCTCCTGGGCTACATTTTATACTTACAGTATAAAATTTGTAGCATTAAAGTAAGCAATTTGGGAGTGACCTGCCATCTCACATTCTGTAAAGCACTAACCATGTGCATTTATGGGATTATATCGACCCTCAGTCAAATCACACAGCCCAAACTTACTAAACAAGCTGTAAAAAACATAGCTAGCCTCAGGAGCTGTAAGGGCTGTGGTTTAGTGGCTGAGCATCTGCTTGGCATGCTGAAGGTCCCAGGTTCTATCCCTGGCACCTCCCGTTAAAAGGTCCAGGTAGTAGTAGATGTGAGATACCTGTATTTGGGACCTGAAGAGCTTCTGACAGTCTGGGTAGACAATACTGACTTTGATGGACCAAGGGTCTGATTCAGCATAAGGCAGCTTCATGTATTCATGTATATTCCCTTGTGCCTCAGATCCAGGGACATTCCATTACTGGCAGTTTCGTGCATATCCTTGTTCATGGATAGCTCTCAGGGAAGCTGAACCTTGAACTGAATTTGTCTACCTCTGAACAGCTTGAATGTGTCTGGTTGTGTGGGAAAGAAAACTGCATGTGGAAGTCCATGCTGTTTCCTTGGAGCTGCCATCCCCCTCAACCACCAAATCAACCCCCAACTAGGTGGTGGAGGAACAGGCCACCAACTCACAGCTGATTTACAGCAACCCAGTTTGGGATGCTGTAAGCCACTCTGAGACTCCTTTGGGTAGTGAAGGGTGGGGTATAAATCCAATCTCTCCTTCTTCTCTCTAGGGCAGTGATGGCGAACCTTTTAGAGACCGAGTGCCCAAACTGCGACCCAAAACCCACTTATTTATCGCAAAGTGCCAACACGGCAATTTAACCTGAATACTGAGGTTTCACTTTAGAAAAAACAACTCATACATTAACTTAAGATGATCCAAACAAAGTAAGGAAAGCAATCCCAAATGCTTTCATTAACTTAAAATTATTTGGCAGAGAATTCGACACTTTAATGATGGTCTGGGCCTGGCTGGGGCGATGGCAAGCGTGCCCACAGAGAGGGCTCTGAGTGCCACCTCTGGCACTCGTGCCATAGGTTCGCCACCACTGCTCTAGGGTTTTCTCTTTTTATTTTTGGCGAGTGTGTGTGTTTGTGTGTGCGCGCATGCTTATGCGTGCTTGTGCCCAGAAGTCATGGTTTACTTCTGGTGACCCCTAGTGGGTCAAGGCCGTTTCAGAGACGGTGGCTTGCTATCGCCTGCCTCTGGATCCTGACCCGGGTGTTCTTTGGAGGTCTCCCACCCAAATACTTGCCAGGGTTGTCCCTGCTTAGCTTCTGAGCTCTGACGAGATCGGGCTTTCCTGGGCTATCCAGGTCAGGGAACCCTGTTGGGTTTTCAAAGCAAGAGAGAGGAGCAGAGGTGGTTGGCCATTGCCTGCCTCTGCGTAGCAACCCTGGACTTCCTTGGCAGGCTCCCATCCAAGCACTAACCGGGGCTCACCCTGCTTAGCTTCTGGGATCTGTCAAGAGTGGTCGGGTTAGAACGGATCAAAGGAAGTCCTTCTTCACCCAAAGAGTGATTAATTTTTTATTTTTTTATTTATTTTGGGATTTGTATCCCGCCCTACCCAAATGGCTCAGGGCGGCTAACAGGCGGCTATGCCGGATTAAAAATACAATAAAACATTATTACATACATAGTAAAATTGGTGCTCTAAGATTCTCTAAGACTCCCCAAGATGTGCGGTATCCCGCGTTGGCGGCCAGCATTATTAGTAGCGTGAGCGCCAGGAATGATATTTTCCCCATCTCCGCCGGGCGGCATCTACCCCCCTCCCAATAATAGGGGTAGATGATAGGATTGTATCACGGTGGTGGAATAATGGTGGCGGTGGCTCCTACTCAAACGCCTGGTGGAAGAGCTCCGTCTTGCAGGCCCTGTGGAACTGTATAAGGTCCCGCAGGGCCCGGATCTCCGCCGGGAGCTCGTTCCACCAGGTAGGAGCCGCCACCGAAAACGCCCTGGCCTTAGTTTGGGCAAACTTGATGTCTCGGGGGCCCGGAACTTCCAGGAGGTGGAGACTCCCCGATCGCAGTGCTCTTGAGGGAACACATGGAATTCACTGCCACAGGAAGTGGTGGCAGCTACAAGCATGGACGGCTTCAAAAGAGAACTGGATAAACATATGGAGCAGAGGTCCATCAATGGCTATTAGCCACAAGGTATAGATAGGGGCTCTGGGGCAAGTGATGCTCTGTCTTCTTGGTGCTTGGGCGGGGTCAACAGTTGGAGGGCTTCTGGCCCCACTGGTGGACCTCCTGATGGCACCTGGTATTTCTGGCCACTGTGTGACACAGAGTGTTGGACTGGATGGGCCTTTGGCCTGATCCAACACTGGCGTCTCTTATGTTCTTAAGTTCAGGCTAGCCTGGGCCATCCAGGTCAGGGCAACTTAAAAGACACATTGTTAAAAGGGGGGGAAGCAGTACTCCTTTGTTTTGTTGATGAGACTTCTTATGACACCATAACTTCCTGTCCATCACCAGCCAGCAAAATGTCTGCACCCAGATAAATTGGCACATTCTTGCATGTCTTCGTGCAGGTTTATTTAGTTTATTCTCCTCTTGCTCCTTCCCACATCTGTAAAAATAAATCTAAATGTTAGGAACAGCTAAAAGGGATATGTCTCCTGGCTTGTCCCAGTACAGTCTCTTGGCACACAGAGTCTGCATTGACAGCTAAGAGGAATGTCCGTCCGGTGGGGGGATAGATGCAAGCCTGAGCACTGCCTCAAGGGAGTTCTGGGGCAGACTTCACCTTCCCTCGGCAACCTCTTGCATCATGATGAACAGCGGCTCTGATTGGCTGCCTTCATGCACTGTCTGTTTGCATCTGAAGAATGAAATAAATAGAGGGAGCCCAGCAGGGGCAACGAACTGCCAATTTCCTCTAGTGGCATGAGGAGGAGGGGCCTGTCGTACGGGGAAGATCCAGCAACCTGGGATGTGTAGTCTTCCTCCAGAGATATTGAATGAGATGGCTGTTCCAAGGAAGTGTTGGTTTAGTTTCCGCCTCTTGGCCACACAAATGCCGCACAGATGTTCATTTGTGTTTATTGTAAATTGGAAATGAAGCATTCGTTTTAAACAAGTCCTTTAAAACTAGAAAGAGAATGTTGGAACAAAAATATATTTTAAAAAAATTAGACACGTTTCTCCACTCCTAATAAATGCAGTGTGTGTGTGTGTGAGAGAGAGAGAGAGAGAGAGAGACTCCTTGAGATTTGGGGGTGGAGCCGGGGGAGGACAGGGACCTCAGTGGGGTACAGTGGAGAGCCAGTTTGGTGTAGTGGTTAGGAGCGCGGACTCTAATCTGGGAGAACCTGGTTTGGTTTCCCCACTCCTCCACATGCAGCTGCTGCTGTGACCTTGGGTCAGTCACAAGTTCTTTCAGAGCTGTTCTCTCAAGGGCAGTTCTCAAGAGAGCTCTCTCAGCCCCACCTGCCTCACAGGGTGTCTGTTGTGGGGAGGGGAAGGGAAGGAAATTATAAGCCGCTCTGAGACTCCTTTGGGTAGTGAAGGATGGGGTATAAATCCAATCTCCTCCTCCTCCTCCTCCTCTACAATGCCATGGCGTCCACCCTCGAAAGCAGCCATTTTCTTCAGGTAGTCTAAACAAATAAGCCATTCATGTTGCCCCACATGTTTGTGTGTAAAGCACCATCAACTCACAGCAAACCCAACCTTGTAGGGTTTTCAAGGCAAGAGACATTCAGAGGTGGTTTTCCATCGCCTTCCAATCTTCCTTGGTGCACAGTCTTCCTTCCATCCGAGTACCGACCCAGCTTAGCTTCCGACATCCAATGAGAGTGGGCTATACGATACCATTCCACATCCCCCAAGATGCCCCATTAGATCTTTTAAAGGGTTCCTTCTTACACCCTCACTGGAGGGCCCAAAGGGATAGGTACCTGCCTCACCTCTTTATAGCAACAAGGCCACTTGTGACAGGAATACTGCTAAGCAGATGGTTTTTGGTTTATGTAGCAGCGATTGCTTAAAAAAAAATTGTCTAATGTTTCCTTTAAGCTAATTTTTTAATGTTTGGACTTCACACATTTAAATCAGACAGATGCCGTTGCTTAACAGGTAATCTCAGACTACAAGAAGAGAGAGCTGGGTTCCAGTCCTGATACGACCTCTGGGTCACTCACCAAATCTCAGCCTAGTTAGCCTACCTCAGTGGGTAGTTGTGAAGATAATGCAGTGGAACCATGTACAACATTCTGAAGTACCTGGAGAAATAAAAATGTTTGTCTGTTAGTATTATTACAAGACACTCTGAGAGCTTCATTAGCTGAAAGGCAATGAAAAATATTTTAAATAAAAATGGGCAAACGTAAGAGCTGGGCTGCGATCACACACACAAAACAATCCACTTTCCAACTGGTGGAGATCAGTTCACACAGTAAAGTCCAGTTGGAAAGTGGATTGAAAGTGGGTTATTTAGAGTGTGTGATCGCAGCCCTGGTTGTGTGTCTAATGTTGCCATCCTAAGCATGTCTACTCAGAATCCTATTCAGTTTTATTCAATGGGCCTTACTTCCTGGACCAGGGTCCACAACCTTTTTGAGCCTGCAGGCACCTTTGGAATTCGGGTACAGCATGGCAGGTGAAGACACAAAATGGCTGCCACAGGTTACCTTCAGTCACACAGTGGAGATTCTTGTGCTGTGGTGGCAGCTGCTGTTACCCAAAGAGGAAGTCTCCTAATTAATTGGGGGAAATTAGCTTAAAGGAGACAAGCGAGAGGGGGTAACTGGGATCTCCACCAATGTTTAAGGAGATTTTTCCCTTGGAGAACTCTCAAAATAAACCAGGCAGACAAACAGCACACAAACACACTGACACCAGCAGCTGCATATGGAGGAGTGGGGTATCAAACCCGGTTCTCCCAGGTTAGAGTCCATGCACTTAACCACCACGCCAAACTGGCTCTCACGCAACAAAACCGATGTACTCACAGTATTTGCCAAGGACTCCATTTGCCAAGGACTCCTGCTCCCATTCCAATGGAAGTTACAGATCCCCTCACTGATTCCTAAATAGATGTGTTCGTACAACTCTGTCACCGCCCAGCAAGCCTCAAGCAAAACCCGAGAAGAAAATTGTTTCTGTTTAGCTAGACGCATTTTGCTAAATCATCACGGTGCCTTTGGAACCCCTGCCTCCAAACATCTGGCAAACCAGAGTTGATATATGATAATGTTTGCAAGACCATATGACGACCCATCATCAAGGTCATCTGCAGGTAGGCGGGGGAAGTGACTCCTTTCTCTCACCCACCCACTCGGAATCATATTAATGAGGTGGTGGGGAATGAAAACATGTGCTTCGTTTTTTGTTGTTGTTATTGATAACTTACGTTTGATTGACTTTGGATAGAAGATCGACAAAACTGTCACAAGTTAATTCCAAACGTCATGTTCAGCATTTCACACTGCTGCCCAGTTTGGGATAATTTCGGGTTTCTCGTCTATTTCTCTGTCTTTTTTCTTTTTTCTTCAAAGACATTTTGATTGAGCTTCTCCCTTGTGCGAATCAAACCCATCATTCTTTACTTCGACTTCTTTATGGGAGATCAGCCAGTATGGCCACTCGGGCTCTTCCTGGTGAACCAACGGCCTGTTCCCCAACCTCATCTGTACTGGCTAGCTCAGTGGTGAGAAGGGCACAGCGCTTGGTGAAGCCAAGCATGGCACAGAGACGGTGAAGCCTAGCCAAGCTGAGGTAAAATGGGGCTGACTGGGCAGACGTGGAGGATGCCACAGCACCTCCTTTCTTCTAGATGGTTCTTTCTCCCTCATTCCCTCCTTTGGGGGTGCAGGTGGGGCAGACCAAGGGCTGGGGCCCTTTTCCAGGGGCATTTTCCCTCCCAGTCAGCCCCAAGTCAGCCATCGTGTTCTGATTCCTCACACATTCCCTCAGACCTCTGGTCTGATCCAGCAGGGCTCGTCTTATGTTCTTGTGTTCCCAACTCTGCCGTCTCGTGTGCCTGAGGTGCTGAAAGAACTTCAGTTTGGGGGAAAGTGCTGTGATCTCTCCCACCTAAGTCGTTCGTTTTAAAACGAAATAAATTGTGTGTGCATCAACAGCACTGCCCTCCCATGTGGCCTTACACCCTTATAAGTCCACTGAAGTCAATCGACCTAGCAGGGTGAAATTCTGCAGGGGATAGCACTGTAATTGGACATCATACATATAAATGTGCATTGTACATACAAGTTTAATATACATCTAGATCCTCTGGAATTGAGGGCTCTCTTCCAGTGTAGTGTTGTTAACGAAAATCACAGCTTCCAGCATTGCCTCACAACTCACTTTCCCCTTGTGCTGCCCTGGCAACCAAAAGTCAAAGAGCCAGTTTGGTGTAGTGGTTAAGTGCGCGGACTCTAATCTGGGAGAACTGGGTTTGATTCCCCACTCCTCCACTTGCACCTGCTGATGTGACCTTGGGTCAGTCACAAGCTCTGGCACAGCTGTCCTTGAAAAAGAGCAGTTTGTGTCAGAGTTCTCTCAGCCCCACCTACCTCACAGGGATCCTCCTCCTCCTCCTCCTCCTCCTCCTCCTCCAAAGAGTTATCATGGAGCCTAACATTACTAAATGATTTAAATCCCTGAGTGAGGAGTCCAGAGATACCCCTTCCATTCTTCTGCCAATGGCACTGCACAACTGACTCTGTTTTGTACCATTAGATGATGGATGGATGGATCGATGGATAGATGGATCGATGGATCAATGGATGGGATGGATAGAAAGACAGACAGACAGACTGACTGACATTCTAGGCAGCCATAATTGCAAAGGTTTCTAGATGATGGAGAAATATATCTGTTCGGCCCTGTGATGTGCATGTCCATGAAATCAAATAAAAATCATTGCTCGGTCTTTCTTCCCAGAGCCTCTTCTGGAATATCAACTACTTTCCCTTCCTCTTGGGATTCCCCATATGCTTCCCTTTTGAACAAGGAGATTTGGAGGTCATTTCGATCATCTATTAATGGTTTGTCGATTTGTTTTGCAGAGCCCCTGTTACTCAAGGGTTTATGGGGATCTTGGTACGGAACAGGGGGAGTAAATTGAGCCATTTCTTTAGATTATACATCAGAGTACGGGTTTTTTTTCCCTCCCCTGTTCATTTCCTCTGGCTGCCAAAGAGGATACATCCTATTATGTTTTATCCGTAGAATCTTGCTTATCTTTAAGTTTTCAAATGATGTACGGTGTACATTTTCGACGGAGATGAAAGGTTTTTATGGATCAAACGTATGTTTAGGGCTATAAGATATTTATTTTCAAGAGCCGGTATCAAACAGCATCACATCTCATGAGCTCCACTGCTTTTCATATTTTAAGCACTGACTAGCCAAATTAATACACTATATTACACGGGGAAAACTCTCTATCTGCAAGAAAGAAAATTAAACTATTTGTCATTTATCGGAGCTCTCAGCTCCCATCCCAAGAATGTAGAAATGGCAAACGGGCCGTCTTCCGTCGCACCTTCCTGCAAGCACTGGCGGATAACTGTATTATCTGGCCTTTTGAAATGAAGTAAGAAGCAAAATGGTTTGGATCCAAAATGTCAACTGACTTAGTGCAGTTCTGCTTGTGCAAGATCCTGTGTAACACTTAAACCTATGAAGTGGCCTTATAGTGAATCAGACCACAAGAAGAAGAAGAAGAAGAAGAAGAAGAAGAAGAAGAAGAAGAAGAAGAAGAAGAAGAAGAAGAAGAAGAAGAAGAAGAAGAAGAAGAAGAAACTGCCCTTGGGAGAACAGCTCAGAAAGAATTTATGACTGGCCCAAGGTCACACCAGCAGCTACATGTGGAGGAGTGGGGAATCAAACTGGGTTCTCCCAGATTAGAGTCCATGCTCTACACCAAACTGGCTCTCAATGAATGGAGTCTCCTAAGAGGAAAAGAAAAGAAGGTCTGTTTGTTGGTCAGCAGACAAATATACTTTTAAGTACCCCTCTGCTGGTGACAGCGAAAAAGAATCGTAGCTCTGCTGGAGGATTGTGGAATAAAACAGAGGAAAATTCCCCACGGAGGCGTAGCAACTTGAGACAGGGGCCAGCAGAGTAAATTCTACACCCCCTGTGGTAGAAAAAGGTGCCTGTGCGGCTTATTGATCCATAGGTCCAACCCACCATGCATAGCATAATCCAAGAATTGGGTTGCCAACTCCAGCTGGAGAAATTCCTGCCGATTGGAGCCAATGCTCCCTCTAAGCTTGTCTTCTTTCCTGAGCTAAGACAAAAATGTGTGAGCCAGAGGCTAAAAAAACTGTCAGCTAGCTCACACTGACTCAGCTTAGAGGGAACACTGACTGGTGCATGGGGGGTGGAGGGACCTCAGCAGGGTATAGTGCTACAGAGTGGGGCTGCCAGCTCTGGGTTGGGAAACACCTGGAGATTTGGGGGGGTGGAGCCTGAGGAGGGCGGGGTTTGGGGAGAGAAGGGACTTCAATGGAGTACAGTGCCACGGAGCCCACCTTCCAACGTGTTCATTTTCTCCAGGTGAACCAATCTCTAACACTTGGAGGTCAGCTGTAATCCTAGGAGATCTCCAGCCATCACCTGGAGGTTGACAACCCTAGCTATAGAGTCCACCAAAGCAGCCACTTTCTCTAGGGGAACTGATTTCTGTACTCTGGGAATCACTTGTCATTCCAGGAGATCTCCAGAACGTACCTGGAAGTTGGCAGCCCTAAATAGCCTAACTGGATGAGCCTTGGGGCTGTGTGTATCAGAACGTGTGGCCTGTTGAGGTATGACAGGGAAGTGTAGCATATGAACTTACCCCATTTGCTGGAGACACCTCTGCTGTCGTTCCCATTAGAAGGTGCCATCGCAGTGTGCTTTGGAAGTCTCTCACCAAGCCATCAACCAAATTTGGGTCAAGGAATCGCTTTTGGCAAGGATGAGTCTAGACTAGGGATTAGGGTTGCCAAGTGGCACTTACCTTGCCGGCGGGGGACTCCTGTGCAGATCCCAGCGCGCTGCATGCACGTCACAGGGAAGTGACGTCATGACGCCGGGCACGCTGGGGGCGGGGCCACTTCCCTGTGACGTGCACGCTGGGACGGGGTTCCCCCCACCATGCATAGTATAATCCAAGAATTGGGTTGCCAACTCCAGGTGGAGAAATTCCTGCCGATTAGAGCCAATGCTCCCTCTAAGCTTGTCATCCTTCCTGAGCTAAGAAAAAATGTGTGAGCCAGAGGCTAAAAAAAAACTGTCAGCTAGCTCACACTGACTCAGCTTAGAGGGAACACTGATTGGTGCATGGGGGTGGGGGGACCTCAACAGGGTATAGTGCTACAGAGTGGGGCTGCCAGCTCTGGGTTGGGAAACACCTGGAGATTTGGGGGGTGGAGCCTGAGGAGGGCGGGGTTTGGGGAGAGAAGGGACTTCAGTGGAGTACAATACCACGGAGCCCACCTCCCAACGTGTCCATTTTCTCCAGGTGAACCAATCTCTAACACTCAGAGATCAGCTGTAATCCTAGGAGATCTCCAGCCATCTCCAGCCATCACCTGGAGGTTGACAACCCTAGCTATAGATTCCACCAAACCAGCCACTTTCTCTAGGGGAACTGATTTCTGTACTCTGGGAATCACTTGTCATTCCAGGAGATCTCCAGAACGTACCTGGAAGTTGGCAGCCCTAAATAGCCTAACTGGATGAGCCTTGGGGCTGTGTGTATCAGAACGTGTGGCCTGTTGAGGTATGACAGGGAAGTGTAGCATATCATGAACTTACCCCATTTGCTGGAAACACCTCTGCTGTCGTTCCCATTAGAAGGTGCCATCACAGTGTGCTTTGGAAGTCTCTCACCAAGCCATCAACCAAATTTGGGTTGAGGAATCGCTTTTGGCAAGGATGGGTCTAGACTAGGGATGTCAGCATCCAGGTGGGACCTGGGGATCCTCCAGATTTACAGCTCATCTCTATACTTGGCGGCTACAAGCATGGACGACTTCAAAAGGGAATTAGATAGGCATATGGAGCAGAGGTCCATCAGTGGCTATTAGCCACAAGGTATAGATAGGGGCTCTGGGGCAAGTGATGCGCTGTCATCTTGGTGCTTGGGGGGGTCAACAGTGGGAGGGCTTCTAATGTCCTGGCCCCACTGGTGGACCTCCTGATGGCACTGGTATTTCTGGCCACTGTGTGACACAGAGTGTTGGACTGGATGGGCCTTTGGCCTGATCCAACATTGGCATCTCTTATGTTCTTACGTTCTTATGTTTACTACAGAGATCAGTTCTCCTGCAGAAAATGGTTGCTTTGGAAGGTGGATTCTCTGGCATTGTACCCCACCTGTCCTCCCCCAGGCTCCATCCCCAAATCTCCAGGAGTTTCCCAACCTAGATCTGGCAACCCAACCTCCCACCCGTGACCATGGGGGACCTGGCAACCCTAGCCCAGACCCTGTCCCCACATTATATTTCCAGGTCACAGGAACCCGGACGTGAGTGGACGCCACTTTGCATCCTCTCCAAGGCTTCGGGAAACCCTCTTCTCCTTCCCCGCCTTTCCATTTGCTTCTCCCATGACAATTCTATTTCTAGTGTTTTATGTTGTAATCTTAAATCGAGCCTTTCGAAATGTTTCAGCTCCCCATCTAAGTCGTAAATGCTGGATGGCACAGTCCGATAAAGCAGCCCTTTTCCGAGCACGTTTACCCCTCCCCCGCAGGCTGAAATTAAGTCGGAATTAACAGGCACAAAAGCTACTTTTTCCCAGTTATCAGAAATTTCACAACAATTATTCAATTCTGTGTCGCCTCTGTGAGACAGGCTTGGCCTCCCAGGCCCTTTCAGAGGTGGTCTGGTAAGCTGAATGGTAAAGTCATCATTTTAAAATATCTTGCTGTGGTTACTATTTTTTCCCCCTCTGTCTGATGATTAATTGGCCTCATACTGTGTAGTCCTTCAAAGGAAGTTGTATGAAAGTCTCTGGCTACAGATCACTGACTTGTATATTGCGGAGAGAATTCGGGACCCCTCAAGAACTGCAGAACTGCACCGACGGCCATCTTTGCTTGCTTGAGTGCGCTCGCTCTCTCTCTCTCTCTCTCTCTCTCTCTCTCTCTCTCTCTCTCTCTCTCTTATATGACTCATATGTCAAAGCAAAAGCACATTTTCTTTGAATGCTGAACCTAATTTAACAAGATAAAGCTACTTCCAGACAGGAAAGAATTCTTTCTTTTCTTCCCACAGCTATAAATACTTTTGAATCATTAAAACGGTGTGGTGGTCAAAGGGAAGCGTCAACTAGGCATGAGACCAAATGTCAAAAAACACAGTTGAGTATCTCTGGGTCTGAGTATCCCCACTGGGGTGTAACGACTACAGTGTAGGGTTGCCAGGTAGTGCTGGGAGGGCTGTGGGCGGGGATATAGGAGGGATGCCAGCCTCCAGGTGGGACCTGGGGATCCCCTGGAATTACAGCTCATCTCCAGACTACAGAAATCAGATCCCCTAGAGAAAATGGACACTTTGGAGGGTGGACTCTATGGCATTGTACCCCCCTAAAGTCCCTGTCCTCAAATCGCCAGGAGCTGGCAATCCTATCCCCCATCCCCCACCAGTGACTTGGGGGGGCATGGCTAGAGCTGCCAGGTCCCCTGGGAGGGCAGAGGTTCCCCCGCTAAAAGGGTCCCCAACCTGCCGGTCTGGAAAAGGCTGGTGGGGGAACCCCACCCCCTAAGTGCCCAGCTCGGGCCGACAAGCCTGGCGCGATGACGTCACCCGGAGGTGACATCACCGCACCGGGCACGTCGCTGGCTGACACTCTAGCAATCAGCCTGAAAACTCTATGGTACCAGGCAGGGACCAACACTCCCCCGCTATTAGCAGTGACTTGGCAACCCTAGACATGGCAGCCCTAGTTTCTGCTGATTCCTAGAGTTACCTCACATTCTAGCTGTATCTGAAGAAGCGAGCAGTGACTCATGGAAGCTCCTGCCCTGCCACAATTTTTGTTAGTCTGTATGGTGCTACTGGACTCTTGCTCTTTTCTAGAACTACCTAGGTCATTGGGGGGGTGTTACTGGAAACAACATGGTGCCACAGCTGCTGTATTTTCTAATTTCTTCCCCTGCCTCTCAGAAATGCTGTGGCCAACAGGAGGGGGCTGGGAGACCCCACCCCAACTGGGGCCCCAGCAGCCCTGTTAGCAGGGGTCATTTTGTAGAAAAAGAGGTGCAGGAGCTCATTAGCATAACTCATCAGCATAACTTATTTGCATATGCCACATACCCTGACATCACCGGAAGTGTGTCAGAAGGCAACACCCACCGCTCAGGCTCCACTGGACTGTTTTGGATTGCTAGTTGTTGGGGGGGGGGGAATGGGCAGATCTGTCTTCACAGAGGAGGGAGGGCTTGTACCTGAATAAAACTTGGTCTTAAAGGTGCCACCGGACTGTTTTGGACCAGGGGGCCGGGGGGGCTGTGCAGCTTACCTGGCTGCTTCTTGCTCTGACTGAGGGCTGCTGGGAGCAGGGGGTGGGACTTGTTGCATGTGCCCGCCCCCTGGGTTCTTTACTGCCGGAGCTCCACTCCTGCAGGAAATTACCCCTGCCCATTAGAGTGTTGGATTAGGACTGGAAAGTCCAGGTTCAAATACCCACTCAGCCTTGAAACTTGGGCCAATCATTCTTTCCCAGGCTAACCTACCTTACACGGTCGCCGTGAGATAAAATAGAAAAAGGAGAGCCACATATGCTACCCTGAGCTCCTTGGAGGAACAGTGGAGAAAAAATGCCTTAGACCAGAACCAATGGGTTGAAATTAAATCAGAAGAGTTTTCGTTTGAAGATTAGGAAGAACCTCCTGACAGTTAGATCGGTTCCTCAGTGGAAAAGGCTTCCTCGGGAGGTGGTGGGCTCTCCTTCCTTGGAGGTTTTCAAACAGAGACTCAGGGCTATTATTATATTTTGTATATAATAACTTTTAAAAGAATGAAGTATTCTTCAGTCTATGGATATGGTCACTGGATTTGATGTTCTCAGACTTGCTCCCTGTTTGGGACAGATATCTGTAGAAGTGATTTTCACATCAGAGGCAGAAAAATCACGGCCCTTGGAGACATTTCTATTTCTCAGTTCTGCTGAACATCTGGAGCTCCAATTATTCATCTGAGCATTGCCTCTGTGGCGAAAAAAAATGATATAGAAATTTGACTGTGGACTTATTAATTTAGGCAATCAAGCTGCACTACGATGAAAATGATGTTTGATCCATAAAAAGCCACTCTCTTCATCTAAAATGTATATCATCAATCACTGGAAAACCTCTAGCCTTAAGTCCCTGAACTGCTCATTTTGAAGGCCAAGAGCCCAATTTTATGGCTGGTTACCCCAGTCCCAGTGGGCACACACAATGCGGCTGACTTCTAAGTGCACAGGGATACATTGGGGCAGTTAATGCCTTTTTCTTCTGTGGGAGTGTCAGAACCCACAGCCAACAATAGAGTACACACTTCTTGGAAAGGTTATACTTTTATTGAAGAGCCATAGATGCATTAACACAATCACTGTTAAGAATAGCAGTTGTCTCTTGAACCTAATGAGATATAGGGCATTCGTATGCACACACACTGCACTGGCCAATTAGGCACCCTCCCGCACGCGGGCTAAAGCCAGCAAACTGTTACTATACGAAGCTGGGAATTGTTCGGCTCCCACGGCTTGCCTGGAAGGCAGACAACACACACCCCCACCTGTACTTCTTTAGAGATAAGCATTTCAGCGCAAAGCAGAGAGAGGAATACGAAAGCAATTTACACAGACACTGAAAGAACATCCCGACCCCCACGGCAGCATAGCTGACAGGGAGCTGGATTATGTTCCAAACTAGCTCCCATAAAATGACCAAATGTTAGGGGGAGTGTTACAAACTGGAGCAGACCAAACAGACAAGTTTGGCCTGAGCTTGTGAGAGCCGGGGAACTAAGCAGCATTGGCCATAGTCAGTTGTGGGATGGGTGACCACTAAGGAAGACAGGAGTTGCTTTGCAGAGGAAGACACCTCTGCTCCTCTACCTTGAATGCTCAATACCTAAGGGACCACCTTTCTCCACATGTGCCCCAGAGAGCACTAAGATCTGGGTCCCAAAATCGCCTGGTTCTTCCGGGCCCTAAAGAGGCCAGGTTGGCCACGAGGGCCAGGGCCTTTTCTGTGGCAGCCCCTCACTGGTGGGATGAGCTCCTGGATGACATCAGGGCCCTGCGGGACCTCTTGCAGTTCCTCAGGGCCTGTAAAACGGAGCTCTTCCACCAGGCTTTCAAGTAGGTGCTGCCTCGACACCATGCCCCTGGCCCTAACATTAGCCTCATACCAACCTGGCCTTAATATTAACATCACCACCAGCCAGATGACTACCAGCCTGGCAGGAGCCTGAAGGCAGCCATTCACACGATGACAGAATGTCGCCACTTTGTATTATAGTTAAGTGCTGCGTAACGATGGTTTTCTATTGCATTTTTAACCTAATGTTGTTTTGTATATATTGGAGTTTTTAAGGTACACATTTATATGTATATTGTAAGCCGCCCTGAGCCTGCCTCGGCGGGAAGGACGGGATAGAAATTTGATAAAATAAATAAATAAATAGTCCTGGGATGTCTCCATAGTCCTGAGCTAGTTGTGACTCAATGGAACATTCTTCTTCATACAGACTGGTCATCCTTTAACTCACTGGGGTATACTGCCGTAGAGACCACCTTCTAAAGCAGCCATTTTCTCCAGGGGAATTAATTCCTGTAGCCTGGAGATTAGTTCTAATTCCAGGAGAACTCCAGATACCACCTGGCAGTTGGCAACCAGAGGCCAGGGTACAGTTTTAACTCCAGTTTTAACTCGTGGGCACTCCATGAAACTGCAGAGCGGTTGGGTTAGAATGGATAAAAGGAAGTACTTCTTCACCCAAAGAGTGATAAACACATGGAATTCACTGCCACAGGAGGTGGTGGCGGCTACAAGCATGGACGGCTTCAAAAGGGAATTAGATAAGCATATGGAGCAGAGGTCCATCAGTGGCTATTAGCCACAAGGTATAGATAGGGACTCTGGGGCAAGTGATGCTCTGTCATCTTGGTGCTTGGGGGGGTCAACAGTGGGAGGGCTTCTAATGTCCTGGCCCCACTGGTGGACCTCCTGATGGCACTGGTATTTCTGGCCACTGTGTGACACAGAGTGTTGGACTGGATGGGCCTTTGGCCTGATCCAATATTGGCGTCTCTTATGTTCTTATGTTCTTATGTTCTTATGTTCTTATGTTCAGGGGTCATTTCGTAGAAAAAGAGCTAGGGGAACTCATTAGCATAACTCATTAGCATATGCCACACACCCTGACATCAGGGGCCCGGCAGTGGACCTGCAAGGCCAGCGGGAGTGCGAGGAAGCCCCTCCAAGGCCCTCCCTGGCCCCAGGCAGGCAGGGGTGGGGAGAGGCGGGGAGGAAGCAACTTACCCTCCCTCTTCTCCTGCCTCCTCCTGGCTGAATGAGGGCCGGAAGCGGGGCGGCCGGACACAGGGGGCGGGGCTTCGTCATGTGCCCCGCCCCCCTGCACCTCACCCGGGGGAACTGTGTTCCCCCGCGTTCCCCCCCGAAATGACCTCTGCTTATGTTCCAGCTTCTGGTCTTCAGTCTCCAGTGAGGCTAACTGGACTCCCACCCTGAGATCCTTTGAAGTCGAGTGGCCAAGCAAGATTGTGAGTACACGGTACAAGGGTCACAGAAGGGAAAGTCAAATCAAGTACATGAGGAGGACCAGAAGGCATGAGAAAGTCAGGACAATATGCTTAGTGTTCCCCCTAAGCTGAGTTAGTGTGAGCTAGCTCACAGCTTTTTAGCCTCCAGCTCACACATTTTTGTCTTAGCTCAGGGAGGATGGCTCCAGAGCAAACTAATTTATGCAGCAGCCAAATTGCTCACTCACAACTTTAAGGCCAGTAGCTCACAA
>NW_015176477.1:537966-591194 GCF_001447785.1 Gekko japonicus
TCCTCCTCCTCTTCTTCTTCTTCTTCTTCTTCTTCTTCTTCTTCTTCTTCTTCTTCTTCTTCTTCGTGGTGAGTGTGGCCACAAAATGGCTGCTGCATGAGGCAGAGCCAACCGCAAAATGTCAGGGAGAGAAGTTTTGCATAGATCTAAAAGTAACTTTTCAACGTTTCAGGCAGAAGCTTTGTCTAACCAGCTGCCTTTTTAAGTGAATATATTGTTTTGTTAAATTGTTTTTATATATATATATACACAGAGCTCACCTTCAGTCACTCAGTGAAGATGCTTGTGCTGTGGTGACAGCTGCTCCCAAAGCAACCTCTTTTGCGTTATTGGGGGAAAGCCCCCTCTAGCAGTAGGAATGGGCACAGACCAGGGGAAAAACTGCTTGGTTCGGTTCAATTCAAGGCCCATGGTGGCCCACAGACGGAACCCCAAGCAGTCCTCCCATGGACCAAACCAGTCTGGGAAATTCAGGATGTGGCAAAAAGCACCTCCCCCCAAGTGCTAGAGACTCCAAACTCACAGGAAATCTCCAGCCGACTCTCCTCTACCTGCCCACCAAGTTTGGTAAAGATTGGATTTAGGGGGTCTGAGTTACACCCCCCCCAAGAAGGTGCCCCAGGAAAGGTGCCCCGGCTGGGGAATCAAACCCAGACTGATTCCCCACAAGCTCTTTCGTTTGCCCCAGTTGCATTGGTCAATTTCACACTATTCCCTGCACGGCCACATTTTGACCTGCATCTCCCCCCAATTTCCCCCGCGTCTTCTCAATCCTTGTTTTTTGAGATCGAGAAGACACAGGGGAAATCAGGGGGAGATGCGGGTCAAAATGCAAATAGTGTGAAATTGACCAATGCAACCGGGGCAAACAGAAGAGTGAGGGCAGCACAGCTGCTTGTGAGGGATCAGTCCCAGTTTTCAGATTAGAGTCCTTCCACTCTTAACCACTATTCCAAACTAGCTCTCAAGCATAACTGGTGACTGTTTTTTTGTGTTTTTCTTGATTACATCTGGATTTTACATTACTGTATTTCAGCCTGGCCTTTCTGCATTTCATGGCCACGTGATTCCGCTCTTTGTTTCTTTTCATTTCCCCAGCACAAATATATGCACACTGAAGATTCACTCATTGCACTGGAAGACGTGGGTCCATGATAGTTGTTGCTGGAATAAAGCCGGGTTCACCTTTAAGAGGCCGCTGGATTCCTGCTTGATTTTTGCTGCGACGGACTAACACAGCTTCTGTTTTGGAACTGTGTTCATTTCCAAATGCCCAGCAAAAAAACTTATTTTTCTCTGTAGCCACAACTTGCTCTCATTCTACACCACACTCACCCTTCCTTACCTAAGCACATATTTCACACTTGGACCCTAAAGGAATGCAACCAAACCACCAGTTCAGTCTGCAACTATGTTTGATCTTTAGAAAGCAGGCAGAGTGGACACAGAGATCATCAGTTGCCAAAGAGGGAAAGAATGATGAATGATACCTGTTTAAAAGGTGGACTGACCCTCTTTCCCCCCCTACACAGCCATGAATCTATGGCCCTTTCCGCACTTGGACCTCACCTGGTGTTTTCTCTGTGTTCGCCTCACGGCCATTTACCTTACAGTTATATTTGTTTATCTGTTGTTTGCTGCACTAATTTTGTCCCGCTCCAATTTGCTTGCCTGCATTGCGAGCAGGGGTGTTTGTCCTAGGTATGGTGGGAAAGATAAAAACTGAGTTAAAAATTCTACACTTAAATCTGCACCAGGCCACTCCGGATCGAGGGAAAGCCCGCAGCAAAACAGGATCCATATACCCCAGGGCAACAGTGGCCCGAACTTGGGGTGACCACAATGTAATGCAGAATTGACAAAAAAAAACAAAAAAACGGGATGCAAAGAGGGGTGAACTCAAGTGCAGTGCAGAATACCTAGTAGGAGACAGCGCTGAACCAGGATTAAAGGTTTGGTGCAGAAAGGGCCCGTGAAGAGAAGTCCATCAGTGGCTACTAGCCATGGTGATGAAAGGAATCTTCCACATTCAGATGAAGTAAACCTCTGAATACTAGAGCTAGGAGGCAACATTAAGGGGACACCTCAGCCTCGATGTCCTGTTTGTTGTCTCTCCAGTTGACTCTCCAAGTCAATTTGTTGGCTACTAGCATGCTGGACAAGATAAACCACTGGTCTGATCCAGGAAGGCTGTTTAATTGTGTTCTTACGAGACAGTCCAGAGGCAGGAAGAAGCAAAGGTACCTTCGGTTTCCATGTTTGCTTCTGGAGCTTCTGTAAATTAACACGCCCACTTCCTCCCTTCAACCGTGATGAGCAAAATGAATAATTTTCCTCGAATGGGAGATTCCACCATAGTTGGGGATAAGCAAATTTCTCATTTTATCTCTTCATATTCCAATCAATGGTTTCCATTATCCTTTTCCCCCCGCCGGGTCTCTGTCTTACAGAGCTCTCCGTACTCTGTATGGTTTTGGTAAGCAATTTTTATGTACGGCGCCTATCCTATAGAATGCTGATATATTGACGCACAAATAACATTGAATAATGTGTGCATTTTACAGGAGGGGAAGGGGGAGACGAGAAAACAGCAGGGAAATAATCGTGGGTTTCATTTGCAGAAGGGAGAAGCGCAGGGGGGGGAATCGAGGCTTTTGGTTCACAAGATTTGGGATAAGTCTGAAATCATCCCTGTTGGAATTATAGCTTACTGTTTTAAAATGCTGCTATTTTCCCTACCTGTCTTATCCTGTTGCCCTGACCTAAATAGGCCAGGCTAGCTCAGTCTCTCCAGATCTCAGAAGCAAAGCAGGGTTGGCCCTGGCTGGTATTTGGATGGGAGCCCTCCAAGGAAGTCCAGGGTCATGAGGCAGGCAATGGCAAACCACCTCTGAACGGGGTCTCTTGCCTTGAAAAAAACCACTATTGGCTTGCCATAAGTCAGCTGTGACTTGACAGTACTTTCCACAGGGGTCGTTTCGTAGAAAAAGAGCTAGGGGAACTCATTAGCATAACTCATTAGCATATGCCACACCCCCTGACATCAGGGGCCCGGCGGTGGACCTGCAAGGCCAGCGGGAGTGCAAGGAAGCCCCGCCAAGGCCCTCCCTGGCCCCAGGCAGGCAGGGGTGGGGAGAGGCAGGGAGGAAGCAACTTACCCTCCCTCTTCTCCTGCCTCCTCCTGGCTGAATGAGGGCCGGAAGTGGGGCAGCCGGAAGCAGGGGGCGGGGCTTCATTGTGTGCCCCACCCCCCGCATCTCACTCGGGGGAACTGCGATCCCCCGCGATCCCCCCCAAAATGACCTCTGACTTTCCACCACCATGCCTCCTGTTTCTTCCCTCCAGTCTTCTGGATTCCTTTGTGTGCACTTCTTTTAATGAGAACCATGCCAGAGGATGTAGTGATGGCCACAGGCCATCTGGTGTAGAACCAACCAGTTTTAAAAAGGGATTAGGCAGATGCATGGAGCATGCATAGGTCTATCAGTGGCTACTAGCCGTGGTGACTGAGGGGAAACTCCAAGTTCACAGGCGGTCAACGTCTGAATCCCAGAGCCAGGCGGCAACATCAGGGGAAGGCCTCGGCCTCTGTGCCATGTTGTTGGCCATCCAGGGGAACTGGTTGGCCACTGTGTGAGAAAGGAGACTAAACTAGATGGACCACTTTTCTGATCCAGCAGTGCTCTTCTTATGTTCTTCTCTGAGGAAGGCCTCAGCCTCTCTGCCCTGTTGTCGGCCCTCCAGAGGAACTGGTTGGCCCCTGTGTGAGACAGGATGCTGGACTAGATGGACCACTGGTCTGATCCAGCAGGGCTCTTCTTATGTTCTTCTCTGAGGAAGGCCTCAGTCTCTCTGCCCTGTTGTTGGCCCTCCAGAGGAACTGGTTGGCCCCTGTGTGAGACAGGATGCTGGACTAGATGGACCACTGGTCTGATCCAGCAGGGCTCTTCTTACATTCTTAAAGAGAAGTTGATCCACAGATGCAATTAAACTGTCGTTAGCTGCCCTAGGTCAAGATAGCAACTGAAATACACAAATAAACATCACCATATAGATTGTCACTGCCTTGCCAATTCTCGTATTGCTCAATTCTCAAATAAAGAAGACACCCTCCCCCCAAAATAGCAGATACAAGGAGAAATCCCATCTCAGCACATTCATTTCATAGAGAGACTGGGGCGAGTCTTTGTCTCCCCAACACAGCAGTTGTGAGCACAGGAAGAAGTTACATCACAATGCTTTGTTACTCCCACAGGTTTGACGTGAGATTAATTTTGTGAGATGAATAGCCATTATTATTGATCGCCATGCATCCTCTGTTTGTTTTTATTGACATTATTTATAGTCCCCCTTTCTCACTTGGACTCAAGGCGGATTACACAAAGCGAGTCAAATACAATCAATGAGATGGGACATTCAATAAACAGTGGAAAAGAATTAGAAGAAGAAGAGAAGCGATTGGATTTATACCCTGCCCTTCACTATCGAAGGAGTCTCAGAGCAGCTTACGAACTCCTTTCCCTTCCCCTCCCCACAACAGACACCCTGAGAGAGCTCTTTTGAGGACTGCTCTTGAGAGAACAGCTCTGAGAGAACCACTGCACCAAACTGGTGTAGAACCAACCAGAAGTCTAATAACACGACACATTAAATCCATAGCAATATAGTATCAGTGATATAGACCACAGTCCTTCAACCTTTTTCCAAGTAACTTTGTGAATCATTTAGTACAGTGTAGAAAAGCCCTCTTGGAGAATTCACTTTTGCATAGTTTGCAGAAAGCCAGGACAGTGGGGGCCTTCCTGACCTCCTCAAGCAGGCCGTTCCTCAAGGTGGGGGCCACCACGGAGAAGGCCCCGTGTACAGGCAGTTGTTAATTTTGCCCATTTGCAGTTTGGCGCCTGCAGAAGACCCCGCTCCAATGAACGTAGCTAACTGACCTTTCTGTCAGGAAAAGGATCAGCCATTAAATGCACAAAATCCTACACCAACTAGCTGCCAGGTGGGGAGTTAACAAACAGGGAATGCATGTTAAGCATTAATCCCAGAGCCAGTTTGGTGTAGTGGTTCGGAGTACGGACTGTAATCTGGGAGAACCGGGTTTGATTCCCCACTTCTTGATTCCCCACTTCTTCACATGCAAATGTTGGTGGGACCTTGGGTCACTTACAAGTTCTTTCAGAGCTGTCCTCTCAGGAGCAGTTCTCGAAAGAGCTCTCTCAGCCCCACCTACCTCACAGGGTTCCTGTTGTGGGGAGGGAAGGGGAAGGGGAAGGAGATCGTAAGCCGCTCTGAGACTCCTTCGGGGAGTGAAGGGCGGGTTATAGATCCAATTTCCGCCTCCTCCTCCTTCCCCCACCCACCCCGCGGAAACAAGCATCATTTGCAGTCAGATGTGCATCTAGATTATCATCTTGGTGTGTATCCCATTCAAAGCCATGCAGGACATCCACTTTGGAGGTGCATTCCAGTGCACATCCACTTGATGTTCTCGGTTACAAAAAGCAGGAGAATGGAGAGATTTCGTGGAGTCTCCATGACTGTCTGTAGGACAGGAAAATTTTAAAATTCTGCAGAAATCTAAGGACGCATTTTGTGCATCCCTAATCACAACCCCTGGGATAAGGCAGGCAAGAAATCTTAGTGAACTCCCCCATCTGTTGAGCCTGACAGAGTGAAATGTCAAGGTAAGGAGCATTTCTCCACCTCGCAAGTGGAGGGGAGAAAACCCATAAACCTCTACGTGGGAATTACTTGAGCATCAAGTGAAAATCCAAACAGCCTGCGGCAATGTATTTGTTGTGCTTTTATTTATTTCCAGCACGGTGCATCAGAGGCCAAGGATTATCGGGGATGGGGGAATTAAAAGAACGTGGTTCACAGCACGGAGTGGATAGCAGTGATCTAGCAAACCCACGTCTGCATTCTGTCTGTGGCAAGCCGTCTAGGCTGGGCTGCAGAAGGTCAGAGCAGTGAAGACAGTGACAGCTCTCAGTTGACATGATGTGACATGCCACTCACACGGCACTCTCCGTAGTCTTTTCTGACCCTCACCTTCAACAGCAGCAAGCTACCCGTGATGCCAGAAGGGGAAGGAATGCAGATGAGAATTTACAGAAGGCCAGTACAACTTGAGACCTCTTGAGCCATGTCGTATTGTCTGCCAAGTGCTTAAGAATCACCTTGATTTTAGAGTCAAGTCAAGTGAGAGCCAGTTTGTTATCGTGGCTAAGAGCAGCGGACTCTAATCTGGAGAACCGGGTTCCATTCCCCACTCCTCCACTTGAAGCATCAGAGGCCTTGGGTGGCCTTGGGTCAGTCACAGTTCTCTCAGCCAAAAAAATAAATAAATGTAGCTCGCCATAAAAAGAGCTAGAGTTCCAGGCTGCCAGACAGTCTTTGGATCTCCTGGCTATACTACGCCTACTGCTGTACGATAATTAATTTCAAGCCCAGTAACACCTTAGAGACCAACAAGACTGGCAGGTATAAGCTTTCAAGAGGAGTCAAAGCTCCCTTCATCAAAGCCAGAGAGCCAGTTTGGTGTTGTGGTTAAGAGCGGCGTACTCTAATCTGGAGAACTGGGTTCCATTCCCCCACTCCTCCACATTCAGCTGCTGGTGAGACCTTGGGTTAGTCCCAAGTTCTCTCAGAGCTCTTCTCTCAAGATCAGTCCTCGAAAGAGCTCTCTCAGCCCCACCCACCTCACAGGTTGTCTGTTGTGGGGAGAGGAAGGGGAAGGAGATTGTAAGCTGCTCTGTGACTCTGAGTGAAGGGCGTCGTATAAATCCAACCTCCTCTTCTTCTTCAGATCTGAGAAAGGGAGCTTTGACTCTCAAAAGCTGATACCCCAAAGATCTTGTTGGTCAAGTCCAGCTGTTTCTGCTGCAGACAACATGGCTACCCTCTGGAGCAACCTTGATTTTACAGTCTCAGGAAGCCACAGAAGCTAGAAGTTCTCTGAACGCTGGGTCAGCCACCATACAGTGTGGTTGGGCAGCATTCAGCTTCTTTGTACTTGTTGCAGAGACATGATTCCAGTCCAGACTCAGGTAAGAAAGGAGGGTTGGCCATTCACAAGAGTGGAGAATGCACTTTCTCTAGACAGCCAGGTTGGTGTAGTGGTTAAGAGCACGGGCTCTAATCTGGGAGAACCGGGTTTGATTCCCCACTCCTCCACATGCAGCTGCCGGTGTGACCTTGGGTCAGTCACAAGCTTTTTCAGAGCTGTTCTCTCATGAGCAGTCCTCGAAAGAGCTCTCTCAGACCCACCTAGCTCACAGGGTGTCTGCTGTGGGGAGGGGGAGGGGAAGGAGATTGTAAGTTGCTCTGCGGGTCCTTCGGGTAGTGAAGGGCAGGGTATAAATCCAATCTCTTCTTCTTTGTCTTCTAGTTTTGAAATGCTGGTGAACACCTATAGTGAATGAAGAATCCCAGGTCCTTGGTATGTTCCTGGGAGATGATGCCAAATCGTAACGCATTCCTCTGTCCAAAATGGGGAGCTGAATGGGCAATAGAACATCATGTGGGTCAAAGAGGTTGGTTCATGGTTCACCCACAAAGCCCATGGATAGAATCACAATAAGCAACCTAATAGTATGAGGGAGATTTAGAAAGAAAACCTCAAATGATATGTTTGGTTTTTCCATAGGGCTTAGGGACTGGGATGGGAAGAAACAGGGCAGAAACAAAAGCAACGAATGGGTGGTTGGTACAAATTGTGTGGACCTTGGCTTGGAATTTCCTCACATACCCACTAAGAAAACAAAGTTCTTACAGCTGAGTATTTTTTTTGCTGGTTTCCAGGTTCTGTTTGCTGCCTTAAATTAAGCTACAGGCAGACGGTGGAGAGAATGTAAATGGGGGAGAAAGTCCCATATGCTGTGGGGAAATTTGAAACCGAGCCAAAAAATTAATAGAAACAGTTTAGAAGCTGCCTTGTTTCCATCTCTAATTAATATTTATATACCAGTTCCAGAGAGATGCTTGTTTATTTAACAGCAATTCGGCGGCAGCTCGTAATACGGCTGGGTTCTAGGAAGGGTTCAGCATTGCAGAGCTTGGAAAGCAGGACCCTTCAGTTTATGATACAGATCTTTTTTAAAAAAATGAGATTATAAAACACAGTGTGGAAAACAGCTTGGTGCACATTTTTAACGTGTGACAGCCACAGTTGTATTTAATCCTGCATGATGCGCCAGGGAGGAAGTTCCTCCAGCCTGAGGTAGGATACTGTCCATCCTGTTTTCCTGAGAATTGAGATTTTTCAGGCATGGCAGACCTCCCTGGACGGTACCACGTCAGACTGCTGGCAAATGTTATTGGAGTTGGCTTTAAAAAGGAGATCAGACCAAGGCATGGATGATACGTCCATCACTGGCGACAGCCTTCTGAATACCAGTGCTGAGGCAGGAAACACAATACCAGAAGAAGAAGAGGAGGAGGAGATTGGATTTATACCCCGCCCTTCTCTACTCAAAGGAGACTGAGAGCGGTTTACAATCTCCTTTCCCTTCCCCTCCCCACAACAGACACCTTGTGAGGTAGGTGGGGCTGAGAGAGCTCTTTCAAGAACTGCTCTTGAGAGAACCACTCTGCGAGACCTGTGGCTTACCCAAGGTCACATCAGCCACTGCATGTGGAGGAGTGGGGAATCAAACCCGGTTCTCCCAGATTAGAGTCCGCACACTTAACTACTACACCAGACTGGCGCCTCTGTGTCCTGCTCCTTGGCTTTCTAGGTGCATCTGGTTGGCCACTATGGGAAACAAGATGTTGCATTACGTGGATAATTATTATGATCCAGTCGGATTCTTCTTACATCCTTATGATCCAAAAATGGCTGAGGAATAGGGTTGTGAGGCCTCGCCTCGCGACCATTAGGAGGTTGTGTGGAGCAGAGACATAGAGGGCAGCTATTAGGGACAGGGTGACATCACTTCCAAAAAAAGCCAGAAAGTTATGTTAGACCTCCCTAGGAATTGCCATATAGTTTTTGATGATTCCTAGAAAGAACTAATTTCACTTCTGGGTCCTCTCTAGGAATCACTGGACATTGTTGGTTTTACTATAGGCTTTCCAGCAATTCCTAGAGATGCGTCAGTTCCAGATTTTCCCGGAAATGACATCACGCCATTGCTGACAGTCATTTTTTTAAAAAAAAATCTTTCTCCCAGTAGGCCACTGGAGTGCTGCTGAGCAAGGCCCACTGGGGGTGGGAAATCTGCCCTCAGCAGGCACATGGTAACCTGACTGTGGAAAGGCTGGGGGGGGGGGGGGTTAGACTAACTTTACTGACGTAATTGCTTCCCTGAGATTTTTTGATGTGAGGAAGCCATGAGATATGTAGGCCCCCCCCAAAATCCCTCTTGCATTTGCTGTGGTCCCAGAAGGCACTGCATCCCATAATGGTCCTCAGCTCTTTGAAAAAAACAAAAAACAAAAATGAGATTGTATCTTTCATTGAATCAATTATCCTATGTGAAGAGAACTTGAAAGTTCCAGAGAACTCTCGGGAGCTCGGAGCCAAACTAAAATCCAAACATTAAAAGATGTTACATGTTTTCGCTGATGTTAATTTGGCTGAGGGCTTATTGACATTAGGGCTGAGCCAAAGCTGTTTTCCTCATTACGTCTTCAATTTTGGAGATTTTCAGAAAGGGTCTGCCATTTTCAGTTATTTTTTTTCCCATTTGCCTGCAAATACGTTTGCACAATTTTCAGTGCTGTTCTTCAGGAGCCAGTTTTCCTTGCCCACCTTTGCCCTCTGTGATTTTCTTGGTGATGGTGCCATGCAGGGTTGGAGATGATGGTGCCCACTGCCCAGACCCAAAATTTCATGTGAAATACATTGTGTTTAATGAAAGAAAAGGAGGAGGAGGTTGGATTTATACCATGCCCTTCACTATCCAAAGGGGTCTCAGAGCGGCTTACAATCTCCTTTCCCTTCCCCTCCCCACAACAGACACCCTGTGAGGTAGGTGGGGCTGAGAGAGCTCTCTCGTGAACTGCCCTTGAGAGAACAGCTCTGAAAGAATTTGTGACTGGCCCAAGGTCACACCAGCAGCTGCAAGTGGAGGAGTGGGGAATCAAACGCGGTTCTCCCAGATTAGAGTCCACGCTCTTAACCACTACACCAAACTGGCCCATGAAGATAGGCCATGACTCAGTGCTGAAGGACTAGTTATTCCTTTGTAAACTTCAGTCCCTGGTATATCCAGATAAAGGATTTTAGATATCAAGAATTGGGAGACATCTTTTTCTACCTAAGATCTTACAGAACTGCTACTACTCAGAACAGACAATACTCGGCCACATGGTCCAATGCCCTGGTTCCTATGAGGTAACTTCATAAGTGCATGCTTGTCATAATAAGATTAATGGCAAAGTGGATGTGAGAAACTGAGGAGAAAGAAGAGAAGAGAAAAGAAAGAAACTGAGGAGAAAGAAGAGAAGAGAAAAGAAAGAAACTGAGGAGAAAGAAGAGAAGAGAAAAGAAAGAAACTGAGGAGAAAGAAAAGTGAGAAGAAACATCGAAATAATGTGCAAGAAGGCAAGTTCCCCCCATTATTAGTTTGGCTGCATCAAATTTGGTATTTTTAATGCAAAAATAATGAAATTCGAGAACACAAGTGGGGGGACCCTTAAGGACCAGTGTTCCCTCTAAGCTGAGTTAGTGTGAGCTGGCTCACAGTTTTTTTAGCCTCTGGCTCACACATTTTTGTCTCAGCTCAGGAAGGAGGGCTTTCAGAGCAAACTGATTTATGCAGTAGCCAAATGGCTTGCTCACGACTTTAATGCCAGTCGCTCACAATATAGACTTTTTGCTCACAAGATTCCACAGCTTAGAGGGAACATTGATAAGGACTCACAAAGAAGGGGAACATGATTTCTACTCCACTGCCCTAAGTTTCCCCGTGTTTCCCCCTTGCCTCCCCTTTGCTTTCCCCCCACTTTCCTCTCCTGGGTCTTTCCCCATTTCTTCAAGCCCTCATTCTTTTCATGCCCCCTCCCAATCCCATGCCCCATAAATTCCTCTCCTGTCTCTTCTTCCCCTCCACTTGCTCGCAGCCCCATAGTGGCTACACTGTGAGAGCTCGGTGACCATTTTGGAATTGCTAGGCAGGCCCAGGCAGCATTGTCAAAGCTCCCTACTTCAGACTGAGTGCAATGTTGAATTTGCTGAAGGGCCGCCAGCCCCTTTAATGGATCGTGCAAATGTCAATGCATTGGAGAGGGCCATAAACCATTCAGCAAATTAACATTGTGCTCTACCTAATGCCTGGGGCCTCAGGAATGTTGTTTGCAGTTGCCTAGCAACCCCAAAATGGTTGCCAGAATCTTTCAGTATCATTTTACAGGATTTGCGTTGGCATTCTTTCTTAAGGCATGATGCAGCCATCAAATAAGATTTTAGTAGGATTTTTGATTCTTCTGAAAACCTGGGGAGTCTCCAAAGTTTGTAAGAACATCTCCCATACGTGTTAGGTGCACCTGCTGCACAGATTTTTGGGTCCTCATGGTGGAGCCATTTCGGAAAATTAGATATATGATACTTCACAGTCATAATTGACATGAACATATGAAGGAGCTTTATACCAAATAAGACCAGTGATCCATGTACCTGGTAATCTTACCAGGATACCCACCACAGCATGTTCACGCCCCCACCAGCTCCCCCCCACACTCTTCAGCTCATACAGCAGAAGAAAACTAGGGAGGACTTCAGAAATATTGCAACATTACTTCTGGTTGACAGGTTCACTATGCCCTAGAAATTTCCCCAAATTTTGGTCTTTATGATAGAGATTGGGAGATTCCTAGAGCAGCTTTGGGGGGGGGGCAGTGATGTCACTTCCAAGTGACCACAGGTCAGTGACACTCCCCCCTCCCCACACTCCACCCCACCCCCAACCACTCCTAGTTCCTGGGTGTCTACTCTGTCTGGTAGCAACTGTTTAGGGTCTTAGGCCAAGAAAGGTATTTCCCAACAACTGCTAACATAAGAACATAAGAGAAGCCAATGTTGGATCAGGCCAATGGCCCATCCAGTCCAACACTCTGTCACACAGTGGCCAGAAATACCAGGTGCCATCAGGAGGTCCACCAGTGGGTCCAGGACACTAGAAGCCCCCCCACTGTTCCCCCCCCCGCCGCCAGGCACCAAGAATCCAGAGCATCACTTGCCCCAGACCTGCTTGAGATCCTTTAACTATAGATACCAGGGAGTGAAACTGGGGACCTTCTACATGCAAAGCACCAGTGCCACCCACGACGGAAAGCCCCGTTGAAGCCATAGCATCCACAAATCTTATTAGCCTATGCTAATTTTAGCCAGTAGAAATTTCTCTGACTTTAGAATTCTGCACTGCTCAGGAATACTAAATGTCAACCTTTTATTTTATTATTTATTTCACAAAATTTATACCCTGCCTTTCTTCCCTCATTAGGGCCACCAAGATGGCTAACAAATTAAAACCTACATAATAAAATCACATCTTAAAAACCATTAGAATCAATAAGAAACACACTATTAAAACAATTAAAACCACGCTAACCTACACACACACAACATAAAAACAATAAAAACATTGGGCAGGAAGGAGGAATCACTGAGAGAACACTGGACGAAATTAAAGAGCTTTCACCCTCTGACAGAAGATGGTAACAGAATGGGGCAGATGGGTCTCCCTAGGGAGACAGTTCCAGAGTTTTGGTGCCACGACTGAGAAGGCCCTCTCCTGGGGTGTCACCCAGCAAACCTCAGAAGGTGGAAGTTCTCAAAGTAGGGCCTCAGAAGATGACCACAGGTATGTTGTTCCCACACCATAAAAGGTAAAGGTAAAGGTTCCCTTGCTCGAAAGCCAGTCGAATCCGACTCTAGGGTTGCAGTGCTCATCTACGTTTCTAAAACAACACCAACACCTTGTGGTGTAGATGGGCCAAGTGTGATATGGCCTGGAGTGACTAGCGTGATATGGTCCTCATAGGCAATACCCGTCAACATCCAGGCTGCAGCATTCTGCACTGCAGGTATGATGGTCCCAGGCTGCATAGGTCTTTAAAGGTCAAGACCATGACCTTGAACGGGATCCAGTATTCAATTGGCAGACAGTGCAGACGGCGCAGCACAGGTGACAGTATCAGCAGGCATGCTGCTGCATTCTGCACTAGCTACAATTTCCGGATTGGGCTCAAGGGTAGCCCCACATAGAGCAAGTTACAGTACTCCAGCCTGGAAGCATTTTCCACATCTGCACTGTGTCATTTAAGCCTCACTGGTCCATTACCATTAAAATGCTCAAGCTTTCCTAAGCTGTCATGTGGACTAGAAATTTTGATTTTACACCATGTGTACCTCTTATTACATCTATAAAAGGTTCTAAAGATTTTGTTCTAGGCTTCAATACCTGATCTTGAAGAAAGTTAATCACACCTAATCTAATTGAAATCACCAGAGTCAAGGTCAGTCAACATTTTGTCCCACTGGTTTCAATTAGGAGGACCTCAGCTTGACAAACTTTCTAGAGATTGGGTCCTGTAACTTTTTAAAATCATATTTTCTGTTCCTTCCTTCGGTTGTTTCTCATTTGTCTGCGTCTTCAGGGAAGCACAGCGCTCATAATAAAACATAGTATTTCAATTATTACCTCAGCAGTGCCGAGGAGAGCAAAATAATTATCTTGCTTGGTTTATATGCACCATACCCATCTCCCTCATCTTTCTTGTCACTGACCTAGAATACAGTATCTAAAATCCATGTAACATTTGTTCCAGTTCACATTAAGCCATAATTACTTTCTGAATCAATTGCAACCCATTATTTATTAAAACTCCAAACTCACTTATACCGGAGTTTTCAAGTTTTCAGCACTCTGCAATAGGTCTCAAAATGGCAGCTCTTCGCCTTCCTGCTGCCCAACAGAACAAAGGTCAGTCAGTCACCCTCATAAACTTAGCCTAGTTAAGATCCCATTGGAATGAATTGCCACTAGGGTTTCCAGGTCTGGGTTGGAAAATACCTGGAGACTTTGGGGGTGGAGCCAGGAGAAGGCGGGGTTTGGTGAGGGGAGGGGCCTCAGCATGGTACAATGCCATAAGGTCCACCTTCCAAAGCAGCCATTTTCTCCAGGGGAACTGATCTCTGTCAGCTGGAGATCAATTGTCAAAGCGGGAGATCTCCAGGCCCCACCTGAAGGCTGGCAACCCTAATTACCATTCTACTGTATAGAACCAACAATAAAAAACTTGGGGTATCTCCTTCCTTAAACCCTTATGCTGTGGTTGCCAGATGAAGCGTGGAGATCTCCTGAGATTACAACTGTTCTCCAAACGAGAGAGATCAGTTCTCCTGGAGGAAATGGCTGCTTTGGAGGGTGAACCATATGGCATTGTAACCCGCAGAGGTTACACCCCTAAATCTCCAGGAATTTCCCTACTCAGAGCTGGTCATCCTACATGATATCCCAACATCGTCTCTAATCAACACTGACTTGATTATTTTGTATTAGCAAAATTGCCAGACCCTATAACATTCCCTATTGGGGGCTTTGTTCCTGTTACAGTTTTAACAGATGCCCTTTTAGCAATAAAAAAGGGCAAGTGTCCAGTAGCATCTTAAAGGGTGCGGTCAGACAGCGTGCTGAGAGCGGGTTAAACTGCTCCGGTTCTGACCGGATTATATTTGATCTGGATAATCGTGATCACACCTACCTCCCTTATCCCACTTTACCGCGTAGTCGCAGCGCTCCCCACTGTCTACACTACCAACGCGCGGGAGCTTGTGTCGGTGGGGTTTTTTCTCAGTTCGCACATGCGCATAGGCGCCCCTCCGTAGAATGGGGGGCGAAACTAACATGGTGCATGCGCAGAACCACCAGGGTGAATCAATCCAACCCCTCCAACAAAAGACTTCCCTTTAAATGTTTGACCCGAAAATGGCCTCTGTGAGATCCCGAACTCATCTAAACGCTAAAACAAATTACTGTTTAAATGTCGGTTTTCTAAACACAGTGGTGGAGCTCCGCCTATGCGCACACCGCCAATGCATTAAAAAAATGTCGGGCGAAAAGCGGAAGCCTCGGGCAGCTTTTGAGCGGGGAGGGGATTTAAATGGGAGGTGGCTTGACACCAGAAGAGCGATCACGCAGGGGGGGAATGCGGCTTTAAACGGGAGAGCTGAGAAAAAAACACTTTGGGACCTGGTAACAAAATACTCCAAGTTAAAGCAGTTTTGAGCCAGAAAGCAACAGCTGGGGATGGGAGGCAGATGTTGACTGTGTGCTTGTGCATATAAAATCCGTTTCTGAAACGTGACGACACCAGATCAAACGGCGCGTCTGAACGCACCCAAAGACTAGCAAAAGCTGTGACAGAGTATGAGCTTTCATGAATTACTGCTCAGTTCTTCCGATACCCGGTATCCAAAGAAGTGAGCAGTGACCAGTGTTCCCTCTCAGCTGAGTTATTGTGAGCTAGATCAGTTTTTTAGCCTCTGGCTCACACATTTTTGTCTTACCTCAGGAAGGATGATTCCAGAGCAAACTAATTTATGCAATAGCCAAATGGGTCACTCACAGCTTTAATGCCAGTAGCTCACAAAGTAGAACTTCTGCTCACAAGACTCCACACCTTACAGGGAGCATTGGCAGTGACTCACGAAAGCTCATCCCCTGCCACAAATTTCGTTAGTCTTTAAAGTGCTACTGGACTCTTGCTCTTTTCTACTGTTGCAGACAGACTTAACACGGCTACCCATCTTAATCCAGATGACATTTTAGGTGACACAGAGCTGGCAACCTCCAGGTGGGGCATGGGGATCCCCCCGGAATCACAGCTCATCTCCAGACCACAGAGATCAATTCCCCTGCAGAAAAAAAATTCTATGGCACTGGACCCCACAAGTCCCTGTCCTCCCCAGACTCCATGCCCCAAATCTCCAGGAGTTTCCCAACCTGGATTTGGCAACCCAACCTCCACATCCCCTTTCAGTGGCTGCGGGGGGGGGGGGACTGGCAACTGCAGGTGACCATTATTATGCTACTGAATTCTTCCCCAATAAAAATGACTCCATATCTCTCACATCTCCCTAAATATGCAGACATTAGACTTAAGGTTATGGCCAATTAAGCCATACCATGGATGGATGGATGGATGGATGGATGGATGGATGGATGGATGGATGGATGGATGGAAGGAAGGAAGGAAGGAAGGAAGGAAGATGCAGACCTTGTTTGGTGAAAGTGGTTAAGTGCACGGACTCTAATCTGGAAGAACCGGGTTTGATTCCCCACTCCTCCACTTGCAGCTGCTGGATGACCTTGGGCAAGCCATAGTGTTCTCTCAAGCACAGCTCTGGAAAGAGCTCTCTCAGCCCCACCTACCTCACAGGGTGTCTGTTGTGGGGAGTGGAAGGGAAAGGAGACTATAAGCCACCCTGAGACTCCAAGTGAAGGGCAGGGTATAAATCCAATCTCCTCCTCCTCTTCCTCCTCCTCTTCTTCTTCTTGTCACCATCCCCAATGCATTATGGAAGTTGTAGTCTCTAGTGGATAGCCTTTCTCCCACTGTCTCTATTATGGCAAAATCTTTTTCCCTGGGAGTCTTTATTGCAACATTCTTAGAAGTCAGATTTCTTCTGTTGTTTTCTTGTACCCCAAGGGAGATCCTCACTTAAATGGCCTCCAGTGCTTCCACCCTTAGCCAAGTGCCAACTGGCTTGTGATATCTTGTGATATCAGTTTTATGTGCTAGCTGCTCAGGCAAGCCTTTCAGGAACACATGAAGAGAATACCATCTTCTTGCAAGGAGGACCTTTGATTATACACTCAGTTATATCTTGCTGTAGTCATCAACCCACCTCCAGGATAAATGAGGTCTCTTCCCTGCTCTTCCAGTAAGAGTGCATTTTAAAGGCTGAAAGGTTTTCCTGGCATGTCCATTCATTCCTTTTCCCCTTCATTATTTCCTTTTCCATGGGGAGACAGGGATGACTATATACCACAGGCATGAACAGCCAAGTCAAAACTTGCATTAGCATTGAATAAATGAAGTAGACCTGCTTAGTCAATAAGCAGTTTCACGAAACGTTACAATGATATAGTACGTTGCCTGTTGGGTAGGCTCAACTAGCCCCTTGGGTGTTTATCCTCGTAAATTTTCTTTGAGCTTGTTAAATATTAATAATGATACTTCTTTCTGCTTTGCTTTTCTACCACGCTGGTAGGTCGCAAAGCACTTTTCAAAACGTGAAGAGTCATGGGGCAGAAATGGATCTCCCGAGTAATAAAAACCCAACCCCGTGTCTTGTGACAAGAGTTATAAGCTCGTAGACACTCTCCAATAGAGGGAAGCCATAACCAGACTTACGGTTTCACACAACTCAAAAATATGTTCTCCACAAAGCCTTCTACTGCATTTCGAATCTCTCCGGGGATCCATTTACCAATTGCTAAACTAGGCACTGCCATTTCGAGATCTCCCCCCCAGGTACTTCAGCCACACCACAAATGGAAGTCCCAAATAACAGACGATCGAATATTTATTTTTTTATTTTATTTATTATGCGATTTACATCCCGCCCTCCCCTCAGGCTCAGGGCAGCTAACAATAAGGGCTCAAGGCCATGCTTAAAACAATTAAAAACAAGATAAAACAGTACAATAATAGAGTTAAGTGCTGGTGCTCCAAATGTCCATGATTCCAAGATGTGTTCTGGCAAGATAGACCCAGAACAATGATGTAAGTTCCAAAGCGACGCTGCCATCTAGTCTTCATCCCAGGGCCGTCTAGCACCCTGATGGTATCCACACCTTTCTGGTGGCAGTGGACTGGTGGTCTAGTGGTGGCGGCGGCTCCTACTCAAAGGCCTGGCGGAAGAGCTCCATCTTGCAGGCCCTGCGGAACTGCTTTATATTTGTTTTATATTTGCTTTATATTTGTTATATTTTCAGTTGGGCTTTGAAGGGCTAGTGGTTGGGCTGTTTAATGATATATCAGTTTAATTGTTACCCGACTTGGATCCCAGTTTTCTGGGAGAACGGTGGGATTATAAATGTTTTCAATCAACCAGTTATTTCGGTTCTATGCTTTTGTTGTTGCTGGCATTCTATATTTGTTTGTAATGTTAACACATATGGTATAGGTTTTACCCACAATTTATATCTATCAATCACATTTTTATCTAGCCCTTCACCAGGGTAGCTCACGGCTGTGTCTATAGCTCTCCTATCCTCTGTACAAATGATGTTGGAAAATGTTTCTATTTTGCCGGGTGGGGGGAACCATTGCAAAGAGGTAGAGAATGGTGCAAAAAAAGCTCCATCCTTTAACAAAATCACCGATTTGAGCTGCACAAGGTAGAAGATAGTTTCAGGTAGGTAGCTACGTTAGTCTGTAGCAGAAGAACAAAAATCAGGACTAGTAGCACCTTAAAGACCAACAAATTTTCCCCCGGTATAAGCTTTCATGAGTCAAAGTTCACTCTGTCAGATCTGACAAGCGAGAAGAGAAACTGAAATGGCAGTTTTCAAGTTGAAACAGCGGGGATGAGAAAACCTGAAAGCATCTCTAGCCCAAATCCACATTCCCAGTCTCAGTGAGACCTGATGGTAGGGGAACCAAGCAGCGCCTCAACAAACCCCAACAAAGTAAATGGAAAATTAAGGATTCCCAAACTGCAAAGTCTGACTCCAGACTTGAATGTTGCAGTAATTTGGGTATTTCTAATCGTGGTTGTTTGGGGCAGAATACCAGTTTTTTTATATATATACAAGATTACATCTGTTGCTGTATAATTAAAGATCCTTGCTCGACTGTTTTACTGTTTTCATCCTATCGTAGGCTGTGGTTACGTTAATCATTTTGCAGAGCAATCCTATGTAGCGACTCCATTTTAGACCCACTGAAATCCAATACGCCATTCTAAGCCAACTGAGCTACTCCTTCTTCCTTAACTTGTTTGTTATTTATGGCAGCCCTCCACCATGTTACATTCAAAGGCTTCTGAACAGTTGTATAATTTAGCAGAGTAAAAGGAAACCACGTAGCACATACGTGTAAATCAGCTAAAAGAGAGTTTACTAAGAAATTAGGGGAGGGGTACATAGGAGGATAAGAGACAATAAAACAGTCTAGCTGACTAGCCACATCTTTCTAATTACTGCTGACTCCATGATGGAATCTCGTATCTGATCTTAGAACAAAGGGAGGAAGATGAAACCCCAAATTGTGTAGGTGCAAAATATCAGGTTACATCACCAAAATATAGATTAGCCAATGACCAGGCTAAAGCTCACTTCATTATGAATAAGACCTCCTTCTCTACCGCGGGAAATACGTGTGTGACAGTTCATTGGTCCTAAGCGAACTAACAAAGAATTACCATACACAAACAAACAGGTTAACTCTTTCATGCCATTAGGGAGAGAACTTGCAATAAAGGAATGATCTGAGACCAGTGTATCTACAGGACTGCCTCTCCCAATATGAGCCAGTTTGGTGTAGTGGTTAAGTGTGCGGACTCTAATCTGGGAGAACCGGGTTTGATTCCCCACTCCTCCACTTGCACCTGGCTGGATGACTTTGGGCAAGCCATAGTTCTGATAAGGGCTGCTCTTGAAAAAGAGCAGTCTCTGTGAAGAGCTCTCTCAGCCCCACCCCACAGGGTGTCTGTTGTGGGGAGAGGAAGGAGTTTGTAAGCCGCTCTGAGACATCTTTGGGTTGTGAAGGGCGGGGTATAAATCCAATCTCTTCTTCTCTCTGCTTCCCCCAGATATTGTTACACTCAGATCGAAACCTACTGGTGGTCCCTGGCCAAAAGGATATTTGGCTGTCCTCAACCAGTGTTGGGTTTTGACAGTGAGATATTGAAAAAATGGTATTTAGCAGAGATAATATAGCCCAGCAGAGCCTGAGTAGAATAATTCAGACTGAGAGTCCATGTGTGATTAAAATATAAAGTTTTTACTAAATTCTAGCATGGGGAAGGGTAACTGGGATGAAAATAACAACAGAGCTAAATCGGCTACATCCTTACACTACAAAAGACAAAACTAGAAGAGAGCAATTATAGCTACTCGTACTTCTTCTTGAGAACAGCAAACAAAGACGGGAAGAGGAGCCATAAAATGCTAAAACACTTTGACACTTTCGTCCCAATCAAACTCCTAGATCAGGGAGAAAATTCCCAAGCTTCCTACAGCTAAAGAACATTGGTTACATGAGAAACATGTGACTTCCCGTGAGTAACATAAACAAACATTTAACCCCAGATGTACGGAGTGTTTTCAGCTTGTAATACCCAACAACCAGAGACAGAGCTTTTTCAGCCCTGGCTGCTGCTTGGTGAAATTCTCTACCTAGTGATATCCATGCCCTGCATGACCTAGCCAAGTTCCGCAGGGCATGTAAGATGGAGATGTTCCACCCCAAGCCTATGGTTGAGGACAGCAATGGTCTTTTGCCATATGTCTGGCCTGCAACTCGCCCTACGGAGGCCATCGATGATCTGGTATACATTATCTCAGTGATTTTATTGTAAATTAACTGTCATTTATATCTTTTAATTATTGCATGTTTACTCAGTGTTGTACACCACCCTGAGCCCTTCGGGGGAGGGCAGTTTATAAATTAAATAAATAAATAAATAATATCCAAACAAGGTTCCATTTAGTTTTCATGGTCCTAAACCGAATCGGGCCCTGTCGCATGTCTACTCATAAGCTGCCAATAGGAACTAGCAGCTACAGTATAGCTGCGAGTCCCCGTAGTGAGCTCATGTCGTTTGCCAGGCTCTTAGAATGAGTATGTAAAGAGCCAACAAGAATAGTAAAGATGGCTCTCCTAGGCTCTGAACCAAACTGGAATCACGCAGATGTAGAAAGAGCTGAGCAAATAAGGCATCACTGCACTACCTGTATTAACACAGGCGGCACCCCCACTGACTGTACATTCCTATGGAGAATTAGACCAGCTAAGCCCGTTGAAATCAATGGGTTTAGACTGGATAGGATTGCCAACCTCTAGGTGGTCAGCAACAAAAGGAGTTCACGGGAAGAGTTGCAAAGATAAAACAAAATACAACTGTGAAATATATAACGAAAACTTTTACTTATTTATACTTCTGAAATTTTCGTTAAAGCCATATACATGAAAAAAACCATCCCAACTCTGCAGCCAGGAGCATTCAGTTGGAGGAAACTTGTAGGCAGGGCTATTTTGGGGCAGGAACGCACAGGAACGGAGTTCCGGCTGGCTCCCGAGTTGGCCACGCCCAGCAGGAACTCATTAGCATAATAGGCCACACCCAACAGCAGAAACGCATTAAGATTGGCTACAATTAGGGGTGTGTGGCCTAACATGCAAAGGAGTTCCTGCTACAAAAAAAAGCCCTGGGTTTTGACAACAAACAAGGTAAAGAGAATAACCAGCAAAAGGTGGGTGTGGCTGGATGAGCACACTTCTGGTAACATGGGGTGTGTGGTCTAATATGCTAATGAGCTATGCTCTCATGGGTGTGACTGGATATACTAATGAGTTTCTATTGTTGGGTGTGGCCTATTATGCTAATGAGTTCCTGCTGGGCTTTTTCTACAAAAAAAGCCCTGCTTCTAGGAAACAATCCAATTTTCACAAGGCTAGCAGGGAGAAGGGATATGCCCTGGAACACAACCTAGCCTGAGTGACACATGATTTGACAAGCAAATCCTTAAAATGGACTTCATAGCCAAGACATTGGCAATTCATGTTTTTCCCAAAGTTTGGGAGATATTTCTTGTTTAAAATCCTCTCTCAAATTCTTAATGAGAATAGTGTAACCTTTTGAATTCTTTCATGTATACGGCTTTAAGGAAAATTTCAAAAATATAAATAAGTAATCGTTTTCGTTACATATTTCACGGTTGTATTTTGTCTTCTCTAGGCAACCTTCAGGTGGTAGCTGGAGATCTGGGATTACGACTGATCTCTAGGCAACAGAGATCAGTTCACTTGGAGAAAATGGCTGCTTTGGAAGGTGGACTCTATGGCATAACACCCCAGCAAAGTCCCTCCCCTCCCCAAACCCCGCCCCTTCTTAGGCTCCACCCCCAAAATCTCCAGGTATTTCCCAATCCAGGGCTGGCAACTCTAAAACTGGAGTATCTACATAGGGCTTCAAGGTGAGAGAGAGACATTTCAAGCTGAATAAAGTTAATTGCCCTTTCGGCAGTTCTTGTTCATAATGTTGCAGTCATTTCTATCTCTCTTCCTTCCTGTCCACGAGCAGTTCCTGCTGGGAAAGAATTTAGAAGCACCTCCGATGAAAAGCAGGACCACCTCTGTGGAGAGTACATAAACACTTCTTTTTCTCAACAAGCAGTGTCTTCCCAAATGAAAACGGTAATAAAGACAACATATAACAATCGCTTTAAAGGCGCTAATAAATGTCGGTTAAATAAAATCTATAGCGCAAAAAGAGAGAGCGTTTGTTATCAACAGCTGACAGAAAACATGTACATTCATGCTTACAAATATACATTACGTTCCGAGGGCTCATTTACAGAGCTTACTTCTAATTTGTAATTTGCAAGTGCTGTTGATATTTCCAGGATCTCATTAACATAGACTATATGCTCTGTAAATTATACAGCCTGCACTACGGAGAAAAGAAATTGTCCAAGGACATTCTGGAGGAACATCAGCCCATAAAAAGATATTAAGCATCAAGCACGTGAACACTGGTTTGACCTGCCATCAACCACAGCTAGATTCTGGTGCATTGTGATTAGGGAAGTTCTGAAAATTAGGACTCACAGCATCTGAGTGAAGCATGACAAGCTACCTTCCGTATCTATGCCTTGTGGGGGAAAGGGAGATTGAACAGAACATGAATGTTTGCAATCCATGGAGGGACTGGCTCAATGGTAGAGCATCTACTTGGCATGCAGAAGGTCCTAGGTTCTATCCCCGGCATCTCTAGCTAAAAAGGGACCAGGCAGTAGGGGATGTAAAAGACCTCAGCTTGAGATCCAGGAAAGCTGCTGCGAGTCTAAGTAGACAATACAGACTCTGATGGACCAAGGGTCTGATTCAGTATAAGGCAGCTTCATGTGTTCATGCATGTTCACATCACTACTGCAAAAAAAACACCTCCCAAAAGATTATCCCAGTACTTATGCAGTAGAAAAGAGTAAGCATCCAGTAGCACCTGAAAGACTAAATTTGTGGCAGGGTATGAGCTTTCGTGAGTCACTGCTCACGTCTTCATATACAGCTAGAATGGGAGTCCATCTGTCCTTATATCTTGGAGAGCAGAGTGATTTCAGATGCTGAATGACAATTGCAGACAAATGACAATAACAGGTGAACGACAATAGCAAGTATGGTTGGATTAGGTGTGATATACAGCTGGGCAGTAGGGATGGAGATTAGCATTGGTAAGGAGACAGGAAACCTAGGTCTCGATTCAGTCCAGGAGGATGCATTGTTTTTGAAGCTCAACACAGTGCATCTTCCCAGACTGAATTGTCTTGAAGTTCAAGACATTTGCATCCTCCTGGACTGAATTGAGACCTAGGTTTCCTGTCTCATTATTAATGTTGATTTTTTTTCCTTGCCTACTACCCCTCTACATATCACACCTAATCCAATCATGCCTGCTACTGTCATTCATATACATACACATGCAAATACAGTTGTTAAGTTTGACTCGTACTTGTGTACATTTAATTATCTAAGGACAAAACATTCTATAATGAAAAGCAACAACAATCTATGTCAGAACAATATAAACTACAGAACAAAGGAGAGTAAAAAATGTCCAGTGAAACTTTCCAGATCTGTGAAAATAGCTCACGATGTCCCAGATGTATTACGTCCCTCGTTGCATCCTAAAAGACATCTCTCTCCACAAGTTTTGTTAGCAGCTTTCACTTTGGACAAAAAGTTTTCCCTCCTCCTAAAAACATTAAGCTACATGCCCACTTTGTAAAAACTTCTAGTGGCTTCCAATTAGAATTAAATGATGTGGAGAAGCTTGACAGTTTTTGTACTTATGGACAGGACATTTTTTACTCTCCTTTGTTCTATAGTTTGTACTGTCAGAGATTGCTGTTGTTTTTCATGATAGAATGTTGTGTCCTTAGATAATTAAATGTACACAAGCATGAGTCAAACTTAACAGCTGTATTTGTATGTGTATATATACTGTTGAGTGTTGTTGGTTCCTTATTATGCTATTGTCATTCACCTGCTATTGTCATTCGACATCTGAAATCACTCTACTCTCCAATTATAAGGACAAATGGACTCACACTCTAGCTGTATCTGAAGATGTGAGCAGTGACTCAGGAAAGCTCACGCCCTGCCACAAGTTTTATTAGTCTTTAAGGGGCTACTGGACTCTTGCTCTTTTCTACTGCTACCGACAGACTAACACAGCTACCCAACTTGATCTATCCCTGGTTATTATGTTTAGATTGCTGAGTGGGTGCCTTCCAGGGCTGGTAAGATAGAAGGCTCCTTTGTTATTTATCTGCCAAAATAACTAAAGAAGGGAAAATAAATTATGGCTGCGGTCACACGGAGCATTAGGCACACTAGAGAGACGGAAGATAGGTGGATCTTCCGGGCGCGATCTCACCGCCACATCTGGGAAGCGTAGAGCTCCCGTGGCGAACCCGAGACTTCCCGCCGAAGACGCGTGGTTAAAAACTAGTACCTCGGAGGTACTAGTTTCCGGTAACCGCGGGGCAAGGGAGGGCGGCTGATCGCGTTTCCGGTGGTAGTTCCGGCGCCCGCCCATGCCCCCTCGTATAAAGGTGTTTTTTCCCAACTGTCCATGGGATGCACACAAGCACCCAACGGGGCATGCTCACACTTTGGTGTCCGGAAAACAAAACACCTGTTTGCCGCGTGTGCTCGGCACCTCCCCCCTACCACGGGACTCCCACGGTACGTCTGCTGGAGCAACCGTGCGTTATTTTGCCCTGGAGCAAACAGCCATGCCTCCCCCCCCCCCGCAATATCCGGCCCATGTGACCGGGGCCTATAATACGTTTTTCAAAGTTTGCTGTCACACACTGAGGGATGGCTCAAAGGGGAAATGGCAGGGAGGTAGCAGGCAGAACATCCGTGTGGACATTCTACCCACACAGGCAATCATGGCCAATGCCTACTGACTCCCAGCGAGCTAGCAGGCAGAACAGGGTTGCCAGCAATGCTCCCTCTAAGCTGTGGAGTCTTGTGAGCAAAAATTCTACTTTATGAGCTACATTAAAGTTGTGAGCAAGCAACTTGGCTACTGCATCAATTAGTTTGCTCTGGAGCCATCCTTCCCGAGTGGAGTCAAAAATGTGTGAGCTGGAGGCTAAAAAACTGTGAGCTCGCTCACACTAACTCGGCTTAGAGGGAACACTGGTTGCCAGCCTCCAGGTTGGGAAACATCAAGAGCTTTTGGGGCGTGGATGTCAGCTATGCTGCCATGATGTTTATGGACTAGGGTTCAGTTGCTTGACCTGTGTACCAGTCCCTGCTGCATTCCTTCTTTGCTTCTGTAGTGCTTTATTATCAATGACCTTGGAGATTGCTGGTGTGGTGTCTGGGCATCAGGTAGCCGTGGGATCGCTTTCGATTCCCAGCTTCGGCTCTAACAGTCTGGGGCCCCTTCTCCCGCACGCGGAAGTCAGGCCAATTGGCCTATGGATGGGGGGGGTGCATACGAATACCCTATATCCCATTGTGCTTGTAGAAATGTTACCGTTCCTAAGAGTGACCATGTTACTGCATCTATAGCTCTGCAGTAAAGTATAACCTTTCTGACTCAGTCGTTGGCTGTGCAACCTGACATTGGAGCCTAAGGAGGGCGGGGTTTGAGGAGAGGAGGAACTTCGATGGGGCATCATGCCATAGAGTCCACCTTCCAAAGCGGCCATTTTCTCCAGGCGAACTGATCTCTTTCACCTGGAGATCAGTGGTAATTCTTAGACATTGTCTTGGGGCTGCCAGCCGTCACCTCCCCTCCGGAGGAAGCCCGTCTCGGCCCATTTTACCCAGCTCCAGGGCCGTTTCAACATTCAAATCCAATCTTCACTGGAATTGGGGCTTATAGATTTGGAGGTAAAAAGTGTACAGATGCAAACAGCAATACTGATTGCAATTGCTAGGATTTCGATTGCTCAATTTTGGAAAGCAAAAGAAGCTCCATCACTATATTGTTGGCAAAATAAACTTTGGGAATATTTTGTGCTCAGCCGGATGTCTACAAATACCTGTGGAGAAAATACAGCAAGTAAACAAGAATTATTTCAAGCAATTTGGTTTCCTATAGTAACTTATTTAGCGAACAGTAATATTGTACCAAAAAATCCATATTATGAAAATGTATTATATTTTTAAGATGTTATATGATATATGAGTATTTCCCTGTTATTATATTCACTTAATTGTTATAAGCTCCAATTTTGTATCAATATGTTCTCCAAAGAATGTGTATTGTTATAGTTACTGTTATACAGTTTAAAACGGTTGTGTTGTTTGTTTGTTTGGTTATAAAAATAATAAAATTATAATTTTTTTTAAAAAAATCCAATCTTCCATGTTAGTCCTGAGTCTGCCATTCACTAGTGCTGACCAGTACGGCCTTACAATGGGTGGCTTGGCCCCAACCCATTTAGGCTTGCCAACAGGATGTAGAAAAAAAATTCCTCTCCCTTTAACCAAGATTTAATGTGTGGAACCGGGCAACTGAAGCTTTCCAGGGCATGGCGGCAAATAATACCACCTGGTCAATAACATCCCAGTGAGCTTCTATTACAAGGAGAGGATATTTTCCTGCAGGCAGCTGGCAACCCTAATCCCACTGCATTGTGACGAGGGAGCGCTTGCTGTTTCAATGCAGCAGGGATCAGAAAAGATACAGGATAGGGAATGTATGAGGGAGCATAGGGGACGCTTAATGACCCCCCAATAATAGAAATAATCAGAGGCGAAAACCAGAGTGGAGATTTAACAAACTTTATCTGCAGAGAAAGCAGAACTTCTCTCAAGCCAGAAGTTCCCCGAACAAAGGGTTACACAGCGTTGTAAGCACAAGCACTTTCCTAACCCAGCCACAAAGTCCTGTCCTTACCTTCCATTGGTGGGAAGAGTGAAGGCTCACAAACCTATCACGATCGCATAAGCAAGTCACCTGAGTTCCCGCCCCTGTTGACGACCTCCCCTAGACCCAATTCCAGAGAGGAGGGGGCTTGTTTGTTTTCTACCTTATATAAGCAAGACCTCATATAGCCACACACACTTGACATGGGCTGTGACCTACTTTCCACCTCGACTTTTGTTCTGTGTATTCTGTGTAGGTGGGTCAGGACCGCAACGTCTTCTTTTTCTTTTTTTTTTAATAATTTTTTTATTGTTTTTGTTAATAACATTAACATTACATACATCAAATACTTTTTGCTTATAAATTAATAAGAATAATTGCTTACTTTCTTAACATCTATTCTCGCCATACAGCATTAGTAAGTCACCATGAGTCTGACCATTATAGAATATCTGCTACATCCTATAAATATAACCATTTATGATAGATCTGTTTAGCAGGGAGAATATTATTCGTTACCATGTAGTCTAACACCAGGGCCCAAGTCCTAACAAATCTAGTGTAGGTTGGCATGTTACTGTTATTCACTCTCATCAGGGAGTCTGTAATTTTCGCCATCATAAATTGGTCCCAAATTTTCTCTTGCCATGTTGCAATTGTAGGGAGATGAGGAGACTTCCAAGCTGCTGCTATTGTTAACCTGGCTGCAGCTAATAACGTCGAAATAAGTTCCTTACTGCCCCCTGTATCCGAATCTTTCCAGAGATTTAACAACACCACTTCCGGAGTGCATGGTAAGGACTGCCTGGCTATCACATTAATCTGAGAAATCACACTTCTCCAAAAAGCTTGTATTCCTAGACATCCCCACCAGCAATGATAGTATGTCCCTAACTGACCGCACTGCTTCCAGCACACATTACGTATTAATGGATTAATTTTATGTAGCTGTTGTGGAGTAAGGTACCACCGAGAAGTCAGCTTGAAGAATTGAAGATGAATATTATATATGGAAGACTTGTTCGCTGGCGAAGCCCAGATGTTTGCCCAATCTGACTCTTGAAACATGAGATTAAGATCTTCTTCCCATTTGTTTTGAGAAGCTAGGTACTACTTTTTTAACACGCATTTTCAGCAGTAAGCCACGAGTGCGCTCCACTTCCCAGATGTTGGGGTGTGATCACGCCCAGATAATTCACTCACCATCCATGCCTCTCCCGCGGCAACTTTGCCGTGTGACCAGGGCCATAGATGGGTTTTCAGGGGAATTATAGTACCAGTCAAGAAGGTCTGGGGACAATAGTAAGATGATCAGCATCTTGGGTGGGCAGCTTGGATCCAGGAAAAACATACATACACACTGCATAGGGCAGAACATGCCCAGTTATAGGGCAAAATGCTACCTGAGGGCATGGGGGCAGACTTGCCCTCACAACAAAGTAATGATGGAATTAGCTGGAAGTAAAGCTATGTGTTCGGAAATGCTGAATGGGGTTCCCAAGGACTGAAAATGATCTGGAGGAGAGTTGTGATGTTATGCATGAATGTAGCTAATGGTTGCTTGATGACCCTCTGTTGTTGGAAGGGGAAGCTGCTGGGGATGGCTGAAAGGTGTTAAGTGGTTTCATAATGATGGTAAGCCAGGAAAGGTCAGGTAAGGTGGGAAAATGCTTAGTTTAAGGTGAAACAATGTCTTTTCCTGGAGACCCATTATTGCCATTGTGCATGGTTTCAAGGTGGGGACAGGGGTTATTAGCAGACAAACGTATGACTTTAGACCTTCCAGGCATGTCTCTGGCCTGTGTTTACTGGCATCCATTTGATATGACACCAGAACCATTTTTCAGACCAGGCAGTGCCCAGAACATGTGATTTTGGGGTGTATTTAAGATGAAGGCCATAACTAGTTTTGGCAGGAATATTGTGACTTGCTACAGTATAGGTAGGTATAATTAGCAAGCCCCCTGAGCCATCTAGGGATACCTGAAGAGCAGTTGTAATTGTGAGTGATCTGTAGCCCTCACCTGGACATTGGCAGCAATTGTTACCCAGGACAAAATGGCTGGTTTGGAGGGTGTAGTCTACGGCATTCTACCTGTCTGAGGTCCCACCCCTCTGCCAACCCCACCCTCTCCAGGCTCCAGGAGGCAGAAGCCTTTGGTCGCCCGCTCCCTTCCCCTCCCCCACCACAGACTCCTGGGCCGGCAACTGGAGGCTGGGTCCCTTCCCCCCCACTCACTCCAGGGGGGGGGAAACCCAAAACATTTCTTGTAAATTATATGGTTTGATGTATTTATCTTCTATCTGCATCCACGGATTGTCATGGTCTATGTTTAACAACTGGGTTATATGAGACAGAATAGAAGCTTGATAATACACGGATAAAAGAGGAAAATCTAGTCCTCCGAAGCTAGATGGTCTGTGTAGCACATTTCGATTCAGTCTTGATTTCTTACCATTCCACAGGAATTTCGTCAAAAGCCCTTGCCAATTGGTGAAGTCCTTTTTTGTTATGGGTAGAGGAAGGGCTCTAAATAAGAATAGGAATTTAGGAAGGATAAAGCTTTTAACTATATGAAGTCTGTCCGGCAATGATGGATTCAATTATTCCCAACTGCTCAGATCACTCTTTACATTTGTGACTAAAGGCTGGTAAAAAAAATTTTAAGATGCTTTGGATCCAGAGGTAAGTACACTCCTAAGTGTCTCCAACTATCTGTGACCCATTTATACAGATATACCTTCCGCAGCCGGGCTATAGTTGTCTGATCTAAATTTATAGGGAACAATTCTGATTTGGAGGCATTTATCCGCAAACCCGAGATATCCCCGAATGTTGATAGCATGTGTTGAATGGCAAACAAAGAGTTCTCTGTATTTGATATATATAACGTCATGTCATCAGCATAAAGGTTTATTTTATGCATTGTCCCGTTTATTTCTATTCCCTTAAAATTTGTACTAGATCTCGGTTTTTCTGCCAAAGGTTCTATAGCAATTGCGAATATCAAGGGAGAGAGTGGACATCCTTGTCTTGTTCCTCTGGTCAGTTGGAAGAAATAAGAGTCTCTACCATTTACCCTCACTTTCGCTTTATTTCCTGTATATAGGGCCTGTAAAACTCTCAAAAATTTATCCCCAAACCCCAATTTCTTAAACAATGTTCTCATGTATGTTGTTTCCACCAAGTCAAATGCCTTCTCAAAGTCTAATGCTAAAATTGTTGAATCCCCCTCCTTATGTTTTTCATGAATTATTATGTCTATTGTTCTTCATATGTTATCCGTTAATTGTCTAGTTGGGATGAAGCCTGTTTGATCTGGCTTAATGTATCTCATAATGAATTTCTTTAGTCTGTTGGCTATGACTGTGGTAAATATTTTATTATCATGGTTGAGCAACGATATAGGCCTAAAGGAAGCTGGCATTGTAAGATCTTTTCCATCTTTAGGTATTACTGTGATTGTGGATTCAGCCCAAGAAGCCGGCATGTAACCTGTTGTCAATATTTCATTACAAGTATCTACTAGGTGTTTCACTAAAACTATACGGAATGTCTTATAAAATTCTGCAGGGAGACAGTCTAATCCCGTAGCCTTGTTAGTTTTCATGTTCTTAATCACCTCCAGGACTTCTTGAGATGTTATCTCTTCCTCCATCATATCCCTGTGTTCGTCACTAAGTCTTGGTAACGTGGGCAATGAATCTAAGTAAACTTTTATAGCTCCTTGGTTGGGGCATCTTGAGTCATAATGATTTTTATAAAAGTCCGCAAAGACATCCACTATCTCCTTCCCTGCATACTTTAACACCCCATGGTCATCTTTTATCGACCCTATATTAGAAGCTTTCCTTTTATCTCTCACTCTCCAAGCTAAAATGCTAATATTTTTGGATGATTTTTGCCAAAATTTGTTTCATATAAATCAAATTCTTTTGTATCTGTGTGAGTTCTAAGTCCTCTAGTACTTTCCGTTCTGCTTTAAGCTCCTGATAGATTTTATTACTACCTATTTTCCTATGCTTGTCTTCCAATATCTTAATGCGATTATTTGTTTCTTTCAAAACTCTTTCCTTCTCTTTTCGAATTCTAGACATTTCGACTATCAACGATCCCCTTATCACCGCTTTCATGGTGTCCCAAACCAAAGCAGCTGAGGTATCCGGTGTTCTGTTCTCTGCAAAGAAATTCTTCAAATTTGCTTCAATTTTCTCCTTCACTAATGTATTCAATAAAATCCTCCTATCCAAAGACCATTTCCTGTCTGTGTATTTTTCTGTATTAATGTCTATTCTTCCCACCAACCACGAATGATCAGTCAGATACTTGCTACCAATGTCCATCGAGACCACCAACTGCATTAACGTTGGAGAGATAAGAATGTAGTCTATCCTTGTAAAAACCGAATGTCTGGGCGAAAAATAGGTGTCATTTCTATCTGTAGGGTTGAGTCTTCTCCAAACGTCACACAGGCCGTATTTTGAAAACAGTTGATCTAATTTAGTGTTAAGGGGCGCTCTCAAAGCCTTGTTGTTGGTAAGCCAAGTTCTATCTAGCCTAGAGTTGGCTGTGCAGTTCAGGTCAACTCCTATTATAAGGTCCCCTTCCTGACCGCAACATCTTCTGTTAGCTAGAGTTTCCTCTTCTCAACAAAAATACTGCAGGTGTCTGTAACTAACACCAACCGCATGCCTAGCCGACTAAAAGCTCATGTCTAGTAGCAACTGTTCTTTTCTTGGCAGACAAAAAGTTTTCTGACACAAGGGTCCACCAAGATCTCCCTATAATGAGTTTACCATGATGAGTTTCTCCCAAACTTCACTCTTTTCTCCCCCACAGGAGGAACACTCAGTCACACTTGTATGTATTGTTACTTCACAGCAGATTTATTTATTTAAAATTTCCTAAGCTGCCTTTATACTTACAAGGGTCTTAAGGGGGCTAAGAAGAACATAAGAAGAGCCCTGCTGGATCAGACCAGTGGTCCGTCTCGTCCACACAGTGGCCAAGCAGTTTGGTGTAGTGCCGGTTTGGTGTAGTAGTTAGGAGCATGGACTCTTGTCTGGGAGGACCGGGTTTGATTCCCCATTCCTCCACATGCAGCTGCTGGTGTGACCTAGGGTCAAAGTTCTCTCAGAGCTGTTCTGGAAAGAGTAGTCCTCTCAGAGCTCTGTCACCGCCACCTATTCACAGGGTGTCTGTTAAGGGGAGGGGAAGGGAAAGGAGATTGTAAACCACTCTGAGATTCCTTTGGGTTGTAAAGGGCGGGGTATAATCCAATCTTCTTCTTCTTCTTCCTCCTTCTCATTTGGAGAGTCAACAATGACATGAAGACTGAGGCCTTCCCCTGATGTTGCGTCCTGGCACTGGGATTCAAAGGTTTACTGCCTCAGAACATGGAAGTTCCCTTTAGTCACCATGGCTAGTAGCCACTGACAGACTTATTTTCTATGAATCTGTCAAATGAAACATAATATAGATTGAAACATAAATAATTTCACAGAAGATCACCTAAAACTACAGCAGCTGAGCGTCTTGAACAACCACATTGCCGTCCCTCTGGTTTTCTAATACATTTTTTATCCCATCCTTCCTCCAGAAAGCCCAGGGTGGCATATATGGTTCTTCCTTTCCCATTTATCTTCACAACAGACCTGTGAGGTAGATTAGGCTGACTGTAGGCTTACCAGGTCCCCTGCTGTGGCAAGAAACCTCCCACCCTCCGCCTACTTTCCCCACCACTATTTGGCAGGGCAGCGGAAGGAAAAGTGGAGGGGACAGTTGTCATGCCGATGGCATGATGTCACTTCCAGCATAAACCTGGAAGTCACTGCTTCGGCCCAAGATTACCCACTGAGCTTCATGACATTAAAGGTAAAGGTTCCCTTGCTCGAAAGCCAGTCGAATCCGACTCTAGGGTTGCGGTGCTCATCTCCGTTTCAAAGCCGAAGAGCCAGCGCTGTCCGAAGACGTTTCCGTGGTCATGTGGCTGGCATGACTAAACGCCAAGGCGCACGGGACACTGTTATGACATTGCAGCTCTTTAAATACAGTCTCCCAGATCCTAGGCTGATACTGTAGCAACCACACAGGCTCACGGTCAAGGCATTCCCGCTTATGGAAAAGCAATTTCTTCAACTTGGACCAGCAGCAGTTGCAGCTTAGCTAGGGCAGTAATCGGTAGAGGCACAGCATGACAGTCAAAATTGGCCTTCCCTCGCCTGTTAAAACAATTGCTGGAGCAAAGGCTGTGTGTGTTGCATTTCTGCAGAAACTGATTCAATTTGCAATACTCTTCATTTTATCAGTGGAAGAGCCTCAGGAGGAAAGAGTCTTTGGGGAAACTCTAACCTTTGCCAGAATGGTGCCGGTGGTGGTTAGCACTGCACGAGGACCTGGGACTTGAAATAACTTCTGAGGCTTTTGATGAGCTTGCAGCACGGCAAAGGTTTTTGTAATATATATGGAATGGCTGCAGTAGATTCTTCAATATTTTAGCCTCGGGGCAGCATTCAAAAGACAGGAGTTTGCTAATGCCTTCTGTGAGTTTGCACAGACTTCTCGTATCAGCAGCCTCAGAGACAAACATTCGCTTTTTCACAAAAGAAAATCTTGTCAAGTGATCTCATCGGAGTGAAATACATTTTGTTCACTGGAGAAAGTCCAAGAGCAGAAGCCCAAACTGTGGATGAGCTTCAAGCTCCCATGGAGGCTAATAATGCATCTCAAATACTGGGCCATGTGTCGCATGGACTTCCTGGCAGAACAGTAGTTCTTAAGCATTAATCCACTAACACCCAGCAAGTACAAAACATTGTCACTGAATGCTCCACTGAGACGCAAATACCAAATGGTGAAGAATATTCCAGAGAACACAATTTTTTATATAGGCTTAAGAATCCCCTGCAGAGCGGCTGCCAATCTGAGTAGAGAATACTGGCCTGGCTAGAACAAGAGTTTGGCTCAGCATCATTCTGGACTGGGCTTTAACCCACAGGGGATAGTTCGTCACCCCTGAAGCATGTGACTGGGAGGCTCATGACATCATAGTCATGTGACAGAAAGTGGACAAATCAGAGTCTTTATAGGCTTAAGAATCATATATGTACAGATCTCAGGCATGCACTCCCATTTGGCTATCACTAAGGTTATGCCAGGGATCATGGGACCTGCATTGATAAAAGTCATGTGGGATGAGGGGTGTAGTAAGGAAGGGAACTGGGCAAAATTGGCTTTAAATGTTGGTGGAACTATCCCTGCATTTTCAAGAAGAAGAAGAGAAGAGATTGGATTTATACCCCGCCCTTCACTATCCAAGGGGGTCTCAGGCCCCTGCCACACGGCAGGGGATAAGTCACTCAAAGCCGTGCCAAAGTTGAGACGCCGCGGCGGGATCCCACGATCCCCTGGGCAGCGGCACCTTTTCTCCCCGGCATGATCAGATGCCGGGGAGAAAACACAGTTCAGACGGGGAGCCTGCCGAACTGCGCAGTTCGGCTAGGAACCGGGGATGAGCCGGCGCAAAGACGTGCCGGCGATCCGACGGCCCGGCTTGCGGCGCTTCAATCAGAAGAACCACCAGGTTAGGTGGTTCTTTTTGGTGCAAATTTTCGGCCGGGAGAGACGGATCGGAGACGGGCAGGCAACGATTCCCAGATGTTGCCGTGGGATCGTGCCCGTTTGATCCGCCCACGTTCTGCCTCGCTCCCGGACCAAAACCCCTCGTATGAACAGGACCTCAGAGCGGCTTACAAACTCCTCTCCCTTCCCGTCCCCACAACAGACACCCTGTGAGGTAGGCAGGGCTGAGAGAGCTCTGACAGAAACTGCTCTTTTTCAAGAACACCTCTTATCAGAGTTACGGCTTGCCCAAGGTCACCCAGCCAGGTGCGAGTGGAGGAGTGGGGACTCAAACCCGGTTCTCCCAGATTAGAGTCCGCGCACTTAACCACTCCACCAAACTGGCTCTCTCAAAGTGGGACATGGTCAGGACTCACAATTGTGCAAGAATTGTTCCATATAGGGTTACCAGCTCTGGGTTACAAAATCCCTGGAGATTTGGGGATGGAGCGTGGGAAGGGCGGGGCTTGGAAAGAAGGAGGGACCTGTGCAGGGCACAATGCCACAGACTCCACCCTCCAAAGCTGGCATTTCCTTCAGGGAACCTTGTTAGATCGCGCTAACAAAGGACTCGTAGAGTGATTCAGCAAGTGATTCAGCTTTATTGGAAGTAACGAACAAGCACTAACTCAGTAAGAAACCAGAACAGAAAACAGTGGGAGCTTATGCTCCTTTTAAACATAACCGGGCTAATGTAGCCACGCCTATTTACAATTAACAACCAATGAGATTGCTTAGTTAAGGACCAATGGGAGTCTTTCCCTCCTAGGGAATGGTATCGTTCTGATTGGTCGCTGTTACGAAGCGACCAATAGGAAGTTCGCTCAGAGGAGCCCTGGTCTGGCTCGAAGCTTAACATGGGAGTCCTATGAGGTGATTCATGTAATCGTTTCAATACATTACAAACCTGACCTCTGTAGTCTGGAGATCAGCTGTGATTCTGGGAGATCTCCAGATGGAACCCAGTTGGCAACCCTGGTACCACATCTGGCACTACCACTGAGGCAATGACACCTGTGATAAGAGAACACGGCTTACTTGGCAATAAATTCCATCGACATCTTGCTGGATCCATGCATTGTGAAGCCATGCAGTGGTGTGGATACCACAGCATCCTCTTGCTCTAAGGACCTAAAATGGAAGCAAACACAGCCAAGCCAACTGGATGGAGAAAAGCCAGCATCAGAGGAAAGGGAAGGGTCAAGAAGAAGAAGAGATTGGGTTTATACCCCGCCCTTCACTACCAGAAGGAGTCTCAGAGCGGCTTACAAACTCCTTCCCCTTCCCCTCCCCACAACAGACACCCTGTGAGGCAGGTGGGGCTGAGAGAACTCTTTCAAGAACTGCTCCTGAGAGAACAACTCTGAAAGAACTTGTCACTGACGAAGGTCACACCAGCAGCTGCATGTGGAGGCATATGGAATCAAACCCAGTTCTCCCACATTAGAGTCCACGCTCCTCCTAACCACTACACCAAACTGACTTGGCATGCAGAAGACACAGGTTCAGTCCCCGGCACCTCCCCTTAAAAGGATCAAATTCTTTCACACACACTAAATAACACACTTTCAATCCACTTCCAATGCACTTTGCAACCAGATTTTACTGTGCGATATTGTCAACATCCACTTGCAAATGTTCGCCGAAGTGGATTGAAACTGTAAAGTGCATGTGTGAAAGTGAAAGACCTCTTCTGGAGAACCACAGGAGCCACAGCCGATCGAGGGCCCCTGTCACATGGCAGGGGAAAAGGCGCTTGAAGGCGCGGCTTTTAAAAGCCGCGCCAACGTTGACACGGCATGGCGGGATCCCACGGATCCCCCGGCCACGCCGCCGTTTCTCCCCGGCGTGATCAAACGCCGGGGAGAAAACACGGCCCTAACCGGGGGCCGTCCGAACTGCGCATGTCCGAGCATGCGCAGTTCGGCTCCGGGCCGGGGTTGTGCCAGCGCAAAGTCGCGCCGGCGATCAAACGCCCGGGAATCTTCCGTTTGAACCACCCAGGTAGGTGGTTCGGTTTGAGGCGGCTTTGGGCGGGGAAGGGTCAGTTCGGCCACGGAAGCAATACGCTTCCCAGATGTTGTGGTGTGATCGCGCCGGTTTGATCCGGCTCCGAACTGTCCCGCTCCCGGCCCAAATTGGCTAGTGTGAACGGGACCGAAGTAGACAATCCTGGCCTGGAAAGGCCAAGGGTCTGACTCTGTAGAAGGCTGCCCTGTGTAGTTTATAAAAGGGACAGAGATCAGAGGGGAAGCAGAAGGCGAGAAGGAATCGGTGCCACAGCCAATTACCCACCATTCCCCTCAGGTTCAGTTACCCACAATTCCTCTCAGGTCGAATCCACAAGTCGCAAACCTCTGTAACCCTGACATTCCTAGGGTTGCTGCTAGACCTGGAGGAAAATGTCATATCCCTTTAATAGAGCTCCCCAAAGTTTAATAGAAATCCTGGAAGACTCTTTCCTCCTGAGGCACTGATAAAATGGAGAGCTCGGCTTAATGGGCAGAAATGGGCAGCTGAAACTTTTCAAGGCACTGAGGTAAATAGCATTGCCTGGTAAATAACATCCCATTAAGACTGGGCTTTTTCTTCTTCTTCTACTTCTACTTCTAGGCAGCTGGTAATCCTAGACATTTCCAGTCTTTATCTAAAAAACTGAGGTGTTTCAGCATGCCATACTTACCTGACCAAAAGGCACACATTAATCGGGTATGGAATCAGAGAGCAACTTTCGTTGCTCCTGTTTCTTCACGACAGCGGCATTTACAAGCCACAGAGACTGCGTAATCTGCCTGAATCATCTCTCCCCTTTGGGAACATTTCTTTCTTTCAAAAAAAAAAAAAAAAAGCAACTTCAAGCCACATTCTTGCTGATAAGGAAAGTGCTTACCTGATAGGTGACTGTGTCAGATTACTGGGGAGGATTCGCAGACCCGGGGCTGTGTTCCCTGGGGCCAGAAGAAATGGTAGAACGGGGACAGCAAGGCCCCTACAGAAATATTTATAGGGCTTGGAGACAGCATTTTTCTTCGTTTGTTTGCCTTTCTGTTTAGTGCCTTAATGCCCCCCCCCCCGTGTTTGTATAATGCAAATGCCCTATAGATACTGCAACCAAACTGGCCAGCAAAACGGCAGGATGCACATAACAAGGATCAAGCTACGAAGGGAAGCCAGCAGCAGGGGTCTCCACCATATTGAGTCTCATTCCGAGGACCTCTTCCAAGCGCACCGTCTGAGCCAAGAAGCGGGCTGCTTTGTGCTGCTTCAGCTCTTTCCCGAAGCTTCGAGCGCAGCTCCGATATCATATGCTGTGGGAGTTCACATTATGGACGAATTATCCCTCAATCGCTCAGCCAGCTCTTCTAGCCGAATGTCTGAACGGCCTTCATCAAGAAAGCGTTGTGTTTGGGTTTACTGTGAGGTCGACTGGGTCTCTGGTGTTTGATTGGGGATGGCTCACCCAAACATCCAAGACACCATGACGCTGCAGGGCTCCAGATGAACACGATTGTGTAAATCAGTCTGAATTTTTACTCAGCGTACACCACTGCAATACCCGATCATTGCTAGGAGCACGTCCAGACAGGCGTAGGGTTGCCTCGGCCACCAGGAGGGAATGGGGAAGTTGGGTTGCCAGCTCCAGGTTGGGAAGATCCTGGAGGTTTGGGGGTGGACAGGGGAGCTCAGTGGGCTACAGAGTCCACCCCCCAAAGCATCCATTTTCTCCAGGGGAACTGTAGTATGGAGATGAGCTGCAATTCTGGGAAATCTCCAGGCCCCACCTGGAAGCTGGCATCCCTACTACTCCGAAGTAAGTCGCATTTTATTCAATGGGCGTTGGTCCCAGGAGAACTGTTGTGTCCACTGACCGCCACCAGGGACCAGCGAACACTCCAGAGTTTGACTCTGGAGTAAAAATGGGGACTAGGCTCCTGGTCTCTCCACTGGGGGACCAATGGGACCGTGGCGGGAGATTTAAACCCACCAACGGGACCTAGGGGTGTGTCCCCAGGTATGTATATAGTTGGCCAGCCGGCCGTTTGTCTTTGTCTTTGTTGTGTACCAGTAAACCATGCTGATCACTACATCAGTCTCCGTGGTTTCTTCATGCGTTTAACCCACTACACTTCAAGAACGTTGTAAGGATTGCAGCCATTATCACGGTTCAGTCTCCAGTCTGCCCGGTGACTTGAGGAAGCCAGCAGATTTCTCCCACCCAATATTGTGCCTGGTTAGAAGAAAACACCACTGCTACCATGTGCATCCACGCATGGTTGTGTATTGTATTGCACTTTTGTTGTGATCTAGCAATCGTTTGCCCTGACATGAATGGCTAGTGTGAGCCCATCAGATCTCAGAAGCTAAGCAGGGACAGCCCCAGTGAGCAGTGTTCCCTCTAAGCTGTGCGCGTGAGCGGCTGCTCATTGACACAGGAAGCCCCGCTCAGCAGCAATCTGGAGCCGTTGCAGGGCCTTGCACTGCCCATTGCCCCGTTTTACAATTACAGCAGTTATCTCCTGCTCAGGACATGAACTGCTCTGCTCACTAGGGGGGGGGGAATTGAATACTCCTGGTCAGTGTTCCCTCTAAGCCGTGGAGTCTTGTGAGCAAAAATTCTACTTTGTGAGCTACTGGCATTAAAGTTGGGAGTGAGCGATTGGGCTACTGCATGAATTAGTTTGGTCTGGAGCCCTCCTTCCTGAGCTAAGGCAATAATGTGTGAGCCGGAGGCTAAAGAACTGTGAGCTAGCTCACACTAACTCAGCTTAGAGGGAACACTGCTCCTGGTGAGTACTTGAATGGGAAACCATGAGGGAAGTCCAAAGGTATTATGCAGAGGCAGGCAGTGGCAACCCTCCTCTGTTTGGATGAGGAGGGGGAGGAGGGGGAGGCTGGATTTATACCCCACCCTGCACCTAGAAGAGCAGCTTACAATCTCCTTCCCTTCCTCTCTCCACAGCAGACACCCTGTGAGGTAGGTGGGGCTGAGGGAGCTCCTGAGAGAACAGCTCTGAGAGAACAGCTCTGAGAGAACTTGTAACTGACCCAAAGTCACCCAGCTAGCTGTATGTGGAGGAATGGGAAATCAAACCCAGATCTCCAGATTACAGTCCACCACTCCTAACCACTACACCAAACTGGCTCTCAGTCCCTAGAGGTGCAGTTCCTATGCCAGGGATGTAAGCGAATGTGGCTCTTGGTGATTTTGGTGTGGCTCAAGTGGTTAAGACGCTGAACTGCAGGCTGTGGAAGGTCGGTAGTTCAGCAGTTCAAGACCCGAGTGTGCCGCATGACGGAGTGAGCTCCTGTCTCTGGCCCCAGCTCCTGCCAACCTAGCAGTTCGAAAGCAAGAAATTGCAAGTAGATAAATAGGTACCACTTCAGTGGGAAGGTAACAGTGTTCCATGCGCCTTGGTGTTTAGTCATGCCGGCCACATGACCACGGAAATGTCTTCGGACAGCGCTGGCTCTTCGGCTTTGAAACGGAGATGAGCACCGCAACCCTAGAGTCGGATTCGACTGGCTTTCCAGCAAAGGAACCTTTACCTTTTACTCCCTGGGCCACTGAGTGAGTACGTCTGATCTCGGGCAACAAATGTTTTCCAGCAGTGTTCAGCTAGATGCCTCTGGGACTCTCACGAACAAGGAAGGCAATTCCTCTTTCCCAGGATCTGATACTCAGTGGTACAATGAGTTTACTCAGACCACCTGGCTCTGAACATGCTGTCATTCCCTGTTATGGCTAATAGTCATTTGTACACCTATCCCCACGAACCTGTCCAATCCACTTTTTAAATGAGCTAAGCTGGCATACATTCCCAGCTCTAATTGTACATTATTAATTATCAATTAATTATCCATTAGCAATAAAATCCCTCACTGATCTGTGAGGTAAACTACACAGCCCTTGTTTTTACAGGTGGGAAATTGAAACCATTTGTCGTGAGGGGAAAAGCCATTAAACCTATCCTGGACTAGATGAAGAATGTCCGAGGACACGCACCCCACAGGAAGCAGCCACGTGGGTGATTGCTGGAAGCGCCATTATGTGAGGGCCACTCCCCATAGCGATAACAGTAATGTGAAGCAACTTAATTGTTGCTTAGAAGGAGGAGGAGGAGGAGAGATTGGATTTATACTCCACCCTTCACTACCCGAGGGACTCTCAGAGCAGCTTACAGTCCCCTTTCCTATGCCCTCCCCACAACAGATACCCTGTGAAGTGGGTGTGGCTGAGAGAGCTCTTTCAAGAACTGCTCACGAGAGAACAGCTCTGAAACAACTTGTAACTAACCCAAGGTCACACCAGCAGCTCCATGTGGAGGAGTGGGGAATCAAACCTGGTTCTCCCAGATTAGAGTCCACACTCCTAACTACCACCCCAAACTGGCTTTGGTGGGCTTTCTGTACGTTGATTTGTATTAGGGTTGCCAGGCATGGCCTAACAACCAACAAGTGACAGGGGCAGGGACACAGGGGGCACCATCGGCAACATCATGATGTCACTTCCAGGGACCACCAGGAAGTGATGTCACTGGTGCCCATTTTCTGTTTTTCTCCTGCTGCCACTCAGAACAGCAACAGGAAACAGGTTCTGGGGATGGAGGATCCCCTGTCCCCACTGGTGGCTTGGCAGCCGTAGTTTGTATGGCGTGATCGCCAGAACCACGCAGAAATCCTTCCCCATAAACAACTTTCCACCAGAATGCCTTCTCTTAAAGGAGAGAGAAAATATTGGAGGGGGGGGAAGAATCCAGAAGCAAAATGTGTGCCAGTGCAAAAAACATGCCTTTAGAACCGCTTCAAAAGTCACCTGATAATTGTCTAATTTAATTGCATCTTTGTCTCCTATCCTACCAGCCTGAAACGGCACAATATGCTTCTCTGCCACCAAACCCCACCCCCTCCATTTGCCAGTGCCACTTAACTGATTTGAATGCTCCAAAGCCATTCAGATGGGAATGAGGTTATACTACTTGGTGACAGAGATTTTAATAAGTGCCTATTTACACCTCAGCTTTTGTGGTCAACTAGAATGCAAGCCATTGTACAAGCCAAGACACAATGTAAGATTAGCACTTAGAAGTGTATTAACAGAATGGAAGATTGCTGGACTAACTCTTATTATCTGCAGCATAATGAGAAGGGCCCAATACGATAAATGTCATTTCTTCTTCCGTTGAGCTTTAATTTGATATATTGCTTCACAAATTATCCAGGTGTTGCATCTTTTGCTTTTCTGTCCTCCACATACTTGGACAATGTGAGCATTTTTGCCAACAGATTCCTGTTTATTCCTTTTAGTTCTCTTCTCTCCAACCTATGAGGAGTTAGCTTGATGTGAAATCTGGTCCAGCGAAAGGCTACTTGGGTGTAGCAATGAGAGAGTCAGACTAGGAGAGGAGAGGCACAGGCTTAAATGCCAGCTCAATCATGAAGATCACCAGAAGATCTTGGAAGCCTCCGCATGAGGGCGGCCCGAAATGTACGCTAGAAACTCGATGGTTTTAACCCAGGAGTTTCCAGTGATTCCTAGAGCTACCACCACCACTTTTGGGGTTTCCCCAGAGGTGACATCATCACACTTAACAGTGCTGAATGCCCCCACAAACCATGTCCCTGCCCCCAACCTTCCCACCAGGTGCCAAGTTCAGCCTGGCAATGCTTCTCCATACCCAAAGCAGGCACTCTGCCACCAAGACAAGACATCAGAAAATCACAAAACAAGAAGCCCTATATTTAGTGTCCATTTTGGAGGGTGAGGAGGACACACGAAGAAGGACCTTTTCACACAAAAAAAACCTGACTGAACCAAAAGCCTGCCAGAACAAAAACATGTCAATCAACCTCCAAATGACCGAGATGATTGTTGATCAACCTACCTCATAAGAGAAGGAATCACAGGCCCCAGTCACACGGCAAAGTTGCCACGGGAGAGGCACGGGAGTCCCGCGGATTTTCCGGGCATGATCACACCCCAACATCTGGGAAGTGCAGTGCTCCCGTGGCTCCCCGCTGAAAGTGCGGAGTTAAAAACTAGTACCTACGAGGTACTTGTTTCCGGAAACCGCAGGGCAAGGGTGGGCGTCTGACCGTGTTTCCGGTGGACTGTCATGGCATCTGGCGGCTGCCGATGTTCCATCGCGACCAAGGGGATTTTTTCCCCCAAGTCTCCGCAGGATGAGGAAAAGCGCCCAACGGTGCATGCACACAAACAGGAAGCGGCATTTGCCACAGGAGCAGCGTGGCGCGAGTGCCGGTTTGAACACGCCGTGCTGCTTCCTTGCCGTGCTGAGGACTAGCCATCTGATCTGCACCTGACGCCTACCCACGGGACCTCGAAAGAACGTCTGATCGGGCTGCCGCACGTTATTTTCCTGCGGGGCAATTAGCCACGCCTCCCCCCCTGCATTTTCCGGCCCGTGTGCCCGGGGCCACAGAATCTCAGTGCAACCACCAAAAAGGCTCTGTCAGATGTGACCCACTCCCCAAAATACCTTCTGATAGTTTTAGATTTTCTTCAAAATCACTGCAAGGCGCAATATACAGATTTATTACGGATTTCATTTTAGGCAACAACAAAAAAGATCAGCCTCATCAACAGTTCTGCTGTTCCCCCCCACACACACACACACACACTCTATGGATGCTGTCTGCCAACATTCCTTCAACTTCACCACAGGGCAGCAAAACGGCCCTCTAATAAGTCACTACATTTACATTTCTTTTGACTCCTTTTCCTTTCCCGTGGACTATTTAATTACATTTGCTCTATATTTTCCAAGCCAGACACTCTGACACTTTAAAAAATATTAGGCGTATAAATTAGTACGCTTTTTCTCCTGAACTTGTCTTAACCTATCTTTAACTGACATACAACTCCTTCCTAATGTATATGTGCCAAGCTGTCTCATCTCACAACTTGTCACTTTGACTTGTTACAAGTGGCACAACAAGATGTTTTACAACCTGGAGGTGTTTCTTCTTGTAAATTAATCCACAGTTAAAAAAGAAAAAGGGGGGGGGAAAGAATCAGAGTAAGCAAGTTCCCTTTTTTAAGGGCAAGATTCTTCACAAAAAAAGTTACCTCCTTCTGTTCATTCCTATATAGATTGCAATTAATTGCCTAGAATAGGGGTCTCCAACGTGGTGCCCCTGAGTGGCAGGGCATCCGCCCACACCTTTCTTGCTGCCCACCGAATGTTCTTAGAAAGTGGGCAAGGCCAGTCGGGTCTTTCACCCAACAAGGCTTTTGAGTCGCTGTGCCAGATTTTAGAAAGTATTTCTTTCAGCAGCAGCAGCGTAGGAGTCCAGAGGCATCCCATGTCTTCCCAGAGAGAAGCACTGGCTCCTCTGATTCCCTTGAGGGTGTGGCAGAAGGTTAGGGGCAAGGGTGGGAAAGCAGGAAAAAGTAACGGGATGGCAGCAGCAATACAGAAATGGGAAGCCGCATGCTGGGGGGCAGTGGTAGAATGTCTTATTTGCATGCAGAAGGTCCCAGGTTCAATCCCTGGCATCTCTAGTTAAAAGGATCAGTTAAGTGGGTGATGAGAAAGACCTCTACCAACCTGAGACCCTAAGGAGTTGCTGCCAGGTCAGAAAATACACTACTGAGCTTGATATAGCAATGATCTGGTTCAGGACAAGCAGGGGTCATTTCCTGCAGGAGCGCACAGGAGCGGAGCTCCGGCAGTAAAGAGCCCAGGGGGCGGGCACATGCAACAAGCCCCACCCCCTGCTCCCAGCAACCCCGGGCCACAAGGAGCAAGAAGCAGCCAGGTAAGTTGCAGAGCCCCCCCCCCCAGCTTGCAATCCAAAACAGTCCAGGGGCACCTTTAAGACCAACTTTTATTCAGGTCCAATCTCTCCCTCCTCTGCGCGGACAGAAGATCTGCACGTCCACCCCCCCCCCCAATAGCTAGCAATCCAAAAGAGTCCAGTGGAGCCTGAGCGGTGGGTGTTGCCTTCTGACACACTGCCGGTGATGTCAGGGGGTGTGGCATATACAAATGAGTTATGCTAATGAGTTATGCTAATGAGCTCCTGCACCTCTTTTTCTATGAAATGACCCCTGGGGACAAGGCAGTATCACAGAAATCGCCTTTATGACTTAGCTCCTGTATTATAATAAAGCCATGTTTCTTCATTTTTGTGTCGTGTTCTGTTGTCTCATGCCAGATTTTTTCTTTCAAAAGTTAAGCATATTGCAACGCTTGTTGACCTCCAGTACACCAAACATTTACAAATACCATACATTTTATGCATGTGTTTATTTTAAAACCTGTGTTTCCCACTGAAGGCAGCTAACATCAGATTAAAACACTTCACGGGACAGTGATGTGATAAAAGACGGTGCCAAATCAAATCTCCTCCCTGACGGATGCATGTCACAGACTGACACAGATCCTGAAGATTATTTTTAACTCCCAACAAAAAACCAAGTCCATAAAATTATGCCTTTGCAGAACAGGATTGATAACGTGTCCAGATCTATCGTGCTTGTCCACTATTGACATAGGACAATGCGGGGGGATATCTTACTCCCAGTTCCCATTACCCACATGCGGCAGCAGGAGAAAATTAAAACTGGCAGTGGCATGCACACCATTACATTTCAGGGAAAACCTGGATGTGACAGAGAGTAGCTCTAGGACTCACTTGGAAGAAGTCTCCTTATGGATTGGAAATTGGCTGGGGGGGGAGCAGAGAGCAGGAATAAAGGGCCAGTTCTCACAATGGAGGGGTGTGAGCAGTGGCCTACCTTAGGGAGCTGTATTGGGACCAAATATATTTAGAAAAGTGTGTTTGTGCACAAAAGCTCGTGTCAGAGCCCCTGGAGAAATCAGTTCCCAATAACAGTCATTCAGAAGAAGTAAAGTTTATTGAGACATTGATAGGATCCAGACTCTTAACGATTCTTTGTTAGAACTGAGGTCAAGCACGCGAAGCAAACAATTATATTACAATCAAATAAGACATCAGTGACTCTTGGCCAATCGCACCTAAGCTAAAAAGCCCACCTAACTAACGGCACAGAATTCCCATGGGAAAGAGGATATCAAAGACAGTTCAGGTCTCAAGGCTACATGGCTAAGTTGAGACAGATAACAGCATATTGGCCAGAAAGGAAAGTATACATTCTTGTTCTCACCCCCCACATCTCTATGGCACCCAAGCCTAAGGAGAGGCCTGGATGGCAGCTCATACCTTGAATAAACCTTTGATAAGTCTTAAAGGTGCCACTGGACTCTAAATTTGTTCTACTGCTTCAGACCAACACAGTGCTCTTAAACTTGTTCTTAAATGACCTGGAGTTATGGGTGAGTAGTGAGGTGGCCAAGTTTGCAGATGACACCAAATCATTTAGGGTGATTAAGGAAAAAAATGTTGCAAAGAACTTTGAAAGGATCTCTTCAGATTGGGGAAATAGGAATTGAAATGGCAAATGAGATTTAGTGGGAACAAATGTAAAATGAGGCATTCTGGGGCAAATAAGCCCAGCTTCACATGTACACTGATGGGATCTGAGCTGGCAGAACAACAGAACAGGAAAGGGACCTTGGGGTGCTGGTGGATAGCTCAGTGAAAATATCGACCCAGTCTGTGACTGCTGTGAAAATGGCAAATTCTACGCTGGCCATAATTAGAACAGGAATATGGAATAAGACTGCCACTATCATACTGCCCTTATACAAATCTATGGTGCAAATACACTTGGAATACTGTGATTTCTGGTTGCCACGCTTGAAAAAGTATATTGTAGAGCTTAGAAAAGAGCAACCAAAATGATCAGGGGACTAGAGCAGCTGCCCTATGAGGATGGGTTAAAATGCGTAAGGCTGTTTAGCCTAGAAAAAAGGCAAGCAAGGGAAGACATTATAGAGGTTCACAACATTATGCATGGCATAGGGAGAGTGGAAAGGAAGAAATATTCCTCTCAGAATACTAGAACCTAGGGTCACCCACTGAAATCAAAGGGTAGGAGATTCAGGACCGACGAAAGGAAGTATTTCTTCACACTGCGTATAGTTAATTTGTGGAACTTACTGCCACAGGATGTGGCGATGGCTGCCAAGTTGGAGGGCTTTAAAAGGGGAGTGGACAAATTTGTGGATTATCAATGGCTAACCATGATGGACATCTACTCCCTCCAGTACCAGAGGGAATATGCCTCTTTAAACCAGTTGCTGGGGAGAGCACAGGCAGGATAATACTGTTGCAGTCTTCCTGTTTGTGAGCTTCCTAGACTGGGCACTGTGTGAGCAGAATACTGGACTAGATCGGCCTTTGGTCCAAATCCAGCATGGCTCGCTCTGTACGTTTTAATGTTCTCTGTGGCTTTACCATAGAGTTCATGTTGGTTTGTAGAGCCATCCTGTGTCATCTCCAGGTTCTCAATGGAAGTGACGTAGTGACACACATGACATCTTGGGGGAGGGGGCATGTCCCTGCCTCCAAACCTCCTACATACAGTTACAGACAAAAGTTACCTCTGAAGAAAACAGGAAGCTCTTACTGGTCACAGTATAGCCTACAGAAATGTGGGACTGAGTTCCCAGCACTGCCAGAACCAAATCTGGGTCTGGAGCAGAGGCTTCAGCTGGTGCAGGTTCCTGAGAAGCTGGTAGTAGGAGGTTCCATTCAGGTCACCACAAGACAGGTCCCTAGTACCGATTCATGGCAAGGAACTCCAAAAACATATACAACAATTTGGAATGGCCACTGGCCAGCTTTGTAGTAGTAAGGCTTATTTTGCCCCTTTATGGCTATTTACCAGATGAGGGGTTTTGTTGTTCTTTCTTTTCTTTTCTTTTCTTTTCTTTTCTTTTCAATGTGACGGGTAAGAGAGAGGCTAGTTTTTAACTTGTTAGAGTCCTTAAGACAAACTGATTTGCTGTGTTGCACTTGAAAAACCTTTACAGCGTAGGCTTACAGCCAATTTTCACTTTCATTTTTAGACCAGAAGAAGAGACTGGATTTATACCCTGCCCTTCACTACCCAAGGGAGTCTCAGAGCGGCTTACAAACTCCTTCCCCTTCCCCTCCCCACAGCAGCCACCCTGTGAGGTAGGTGGGGCTGAGAGAGCTCTGAGAGAAACTGCTCTTTTTCAAGGACAGCTCTTATCAGAACTACGTCTTGCCCAAGGTCATCCAGCCAGGTGCAAGCGGAGGAGTGGGGAATCAAACCCGGTTCTCCCAGATTAGAGTCCGCACACTTAACCACTACACCAAACTGGCCAGTTTCTTCGGTGCCTCAAAAGTAGCTCTTGTAAACTCTGCAGCTGTCTCTAGCAGCCTTTTCTGCTTCTCTTTTCCTCCTGATACCTCCTCAGCTACAGAGAATGCAGAGAGAGACAGAAACAGAAAGAACTATGTACCTTTTGCTGAATCTGTAGTTTCTGTTGGTTCGGTGTTTTGATCCCATGGTTCCATCCTTAGGTGGAGCTGTCCCTTGCCAGTTTTGTCCTTTCCAAAAAGTGGTAACCATACTACAAGTGAATCACTTTCATGTTTGAAAAAGGGCTCTGACATCTAAGCATACAGAATTCTGAACTGCTCACCAGGGTAAATATTTAGGGAGGCTTTTGGATTGTTGAAGGATTGCGTTGACTGACTTAATATATCTCTACATCTCTGATTTTTCTCCCTGCTGGATTTTGTTTTGTTTGTTTGCTTTCATTTATTAAGGACTTTTTCCCTGCCCTTTCCCATACTAAAAATGGCCCATATTGCAAAGGCACAAATCCAACAAATAAATTATTAAAAACATATAAAGAGTCAAATAAATACGAAATACGATCAGCACATGTAGCTCTAGTAGAACCAAATAACACCTCATGATACCGCTTTAAAAATTAAAATCTCATTTTGAAAGGTTTTGCAACCTCCAAGAAAGCTAGACAATTACTGCATCAGATCGTCACTCCTCAAACGTCAGTATTGCCTCCTTAGACTGGCAGCAGCTTTCCAGGGTCTCCGGCAGAGGTCTTTCACATCACCGGCTACTGCCCGGTCCTTTCAACTGGAGATGCTGGGGATTGAACTGGGGATCTTCAGCATGCAAAGCAGAGCCTTTCCTGCCCTGGCCCCAGCCTGGTAGAACATGCACCCGCGTGAGATCAGGGCCCTGCGGGACCTCTTATCATTCCGCAGGGCCTGTAAAATGGAGCTGTTCTGCCAGGCCTTTGGTTGAGGTGGCAGGTGTCCAATAAGGAAGATCGCCCCCTCCACCACTGAAGATACCATCTGTTTACGGCCTGGGTTCAATGAACTAGAGTCCAGTGGCACCAGTTTTGATGCAGCCTGTTTTAAAGGCTGTTTTAATATTTTATTTATTTATTTATTTTGGGGCTTATATCCTGCCCTACACATTGTGTCTCAGGGCGGCTAACAAATAGGGTTTAAAAATTTAAAACAGTAAGACAATGTTACGTACATGATAAAAATGGTGCTACAATAATACATAAAAATAACCAAGATGCACAACAAATCACATTGGCGGCAAATTTTCTTAATAGCATGAGCTCCAGGAGTACTATTTCCCAACTCAATCGGGCGACATCTACACCCCACACACACAATACGGTAGATGGATGATGGAATCTCGGTGATGGAATAGTGGCGGCGGCGGCTCCTACTCGAAGGCCTGGTGGAAGAGCTCCGTCTTGCAGGCCCTACAGAACTGTACAAGGTCCCGCAGGGCTTGGATCTCCTCCGGGAGCTCATTCCACCAGGTAGGAGCAACCACCGAAAACGCCCTGGCTCTGGTGTGGGCCAACTTCACAACTCAGGGGCCTGGCACTTCAAGCCGATGGAAATTTCCCGATCGCAGTGCTCTTGAGGGAACATACGGGAAGAGGCGGTCCCTTAGGTAATTTTAACTGCTCATTTATTTTTATTGTATTGTGCAGCCGAATGGCCCAATTATTGCCTGTAATCCGCCCTGAGCCTGTTCGCGGGAAGGGCGGGACATAAACTTGACAAATAAATAAATAAATCAGAAGCTCTCCAGCTGAATCACAGGCCTCCCCCTCTCCAAGAAAGGGACGCGGCTACCAAAAAAATGAGTCCTATTTCTTGTCACTGCTGATTTAATTTGACAGTGGCAAGGCACCATTAATAATGCTGGTTGCTGAGAGTTCAGTAGGCGGCATTGTTGACAAGTGTCTTCCCACTGCTCATATGGAGAGATTTCATGTAGTCATATCACAGTATTTATTTTCCTAGTATTTAATCAATCTTGAGAAGTAGAGGTAAAAATATTATAAACAAACATTCCCAGTCTCATGCCAATCCATAGTATAATTAATTGTTAGATCGTTGGACTATAACCAGAGAAGTTTGCCCTACACTCCCCGAAGCTCCTCAGAGGAAGGAGGCGATATAAACGTGACCGTCATCTCAGTGACTAGCCGCTCACTGCTCAGCTAAGAACTCGATAAGGTTGTTACATCATGGGCAATTGTGAGTTTGTTGGTGTTCCCTTATTGGATGGTAAAAGGTAAAGGTAAAGGTTCCCTTGCTCGAAAACCAGTCGAGTCCGACTCTAGGGTTGGGGTGCTCATCTCCGTTTCAAAGCCGAAGAGCCAGCGCTGTCCGAAGACGTTTCCGTGGTCATGTGGCCGGCATGACTAAACACCAAGGCGCACGAACGCTGTTACCTTCCCACCGAAGTGGTACCTATTTATCTACTTGCAATTTCTTGCTTTCGAACTGCTAGGTTGCCAGGAGCTGGAGCTAGAGACGGGAGCTCACTCCGTCATGTGGCACACTCGGGTCACGAACTGCTGAACTACCGACCTTCCACAGCCTGCAGTTCAGCGCCTTAACCACTTGAGCCACCGCAGCTCCTATTGGATGGTATAGTTACTTTAATATGATCCCGTAAGCTAAAAGCCTTTGGTTTAGTTTCAGTTTTCATTTCTTTTTTTGGTTGCTGCTTGTAGTTGGTTATGGCCTAGCCAGGTCCATACCAGGCCTTGTTTATGTTAGGGTTGCTGGAAGTCGTCTTTTTTTGGTGTCTACCCTGTTTTCAGTTCTTTTTAAAAAACTGATGTCAATGTCCTGTTTTTGGGTTGGAAGGTTAGGAATATTCCTAGTTAGTATCAATTATCGCAGCTTAAATAGTAGGGGTATTTAAAATGAGGTTTGTCATAGTGATCACTTGTTTGAAGTAGTCAGTCAGGAAATATGTCCTCTTTTTTGCTTTTCAAAATATGGTAATCCTAGTTTAAGTTCTAATAAAGTTCAGTTCTGTTTTGGTACCGGGTACTGTGGAGTTAGGGCAAGGGTTACCTTGGGCCAGATACTCTCTCACTCTTGGTCTCAGCCTAATCTACCTCATAAGATTGTTGTATGTATAAAATGGGGGCAGGAAAACCATCTACACTGCCCTAAACGCCTCTGAGGAAGGAGGAGATATAAACGTGACAGTCATCTCAGTGACTAGCCGTTCAGTTTCATATAAATTCCAAGCAATTTCATAGCAGTGTTCCACGTGCATGGCTTTCCCCCCTGAGATCCACTCAGAGAAAATGCCATTGGTGTAGGAGTGAAATTAATGCATTAAAACTGGTGAGGCGCTTAGACATTACAGTACTTTGAACAGTGCAGGTCCCTGAGATGGATGGAGGGCCCAAGGTTACGGACAGCTGTAGAAAACACTGTGTCTGTCATATTTCTCTCCACAGCCTCCATCACTTGATGTGCTATCGGTATTGAGTTCATTATTCTGAAGCGCTTTGGGACACCTTGAAAATGAAAGGCGCAAGATAAAACCATCTTTTATTCTGCCGAGACATTGTAAAACAAACTTTCTTCTCAGCGAACAATCCCTGCTGGCCTTTTTTCTGTCTGTTGAGTAAATTCAGTGGCTAATGTATCTTGTGTGCATTGACAGAACCAACACAGCAGCTATTGTTTTCGCCTCCTCTAGCGTGAGGTAGAAGGGGTCTTCCCCCCCCCCATGTTGTATCAAGGCAATTGCAAAGAGCTGGACATGAATAAAAAATCACTTATCAAAAGCCTATGCCTCTTTCTTTCTACATGTACAGGATTAAAACAACATCAGTACAGGCTGTACGAACATTTGCTAATTCTTTGGAAAGCAAGGGGGGGAAAGAATCTACGGAATTGGATATGTCTTTTAAAACACCAGCGAACAGAACTAGTAAAACTGTGATTCTCTTCTGGCGCTGTAATTTATGAACCAGGCACGTGTTAAGATTCAACGCATGATTGAAACCACACATTTAGCCATCTGTGGGTCCCCAGTTTCATTTGTAAAGTGAACGCACATTGGCTGTTTCTTACAAAAAGACGTACACACGTACACGCAGGGTGTGCACACATTGGCTTTAATGTGTGAACAGGACTAGAAGAGTCTCTTATGATGGCTTCTGTTTTTATCCAGTCAGTGACTTTTGTCTCAGTACATGTGGCTTGCCACTTTAATGATTATTAACGGTCTTAATTTATAACGATTGTCTGCACTGGGAACAAACCGCTGGAAGGGGAAGAAGAAGAGTAGGTTTTTATACCCTGCTTTCTTCTATCCTAAGGAGTCTCAAAGCAGCTTACAATCACCTTTTCTTTCCTCTCCCAACAGTCACCTTGTGAGGTAGGTGGGGCTGAGAGATCTCTGAGAGAACTGTGACTGGCCCAAGGTCACCCAGCAGGCTTCATGTGGAGGAGTGGGGAATCAAACCTGGGTCTCCAGATTAGAGTCCGCTGCTCTTAAACGCTATACCACGCTGGGGCCATGCATGCCATCTATTTCAACCCCCTGCTCGCTGCAGGATCAGCCTGAAGTATCCCTGACAAATTTTAATCCAGCCACTGCTTGAAGACTGACAATGAGGGGGAGCTCGCCACCTCCCTAGGCAGCTGGTTCCACGGCTAAAGTTTTGTTTTCTGTTCAAAACATTTAAGTGAACAAACATATCCTTCAAAACTGAACTTGTGAATACTCAAGTACATTACCTCTAATATGCCAGTGCCTTACGAAGACTGTGTGTTGGATGGCTGACAAACATTCTTCAGATCCCTAAACATTCTTGAATCTAATATTTTAATCTAGTCCATCCTTACTGCATGGACCAGCTTTATCTTGAAGTATCTGAATGACCTTAAATGGATATCTTCTTTTGGTTTAGAAGAAGATACTTGTATTCACAGGAGGGAGAATTGTGCTATGAGCAAAGCTCTTTTTGTAGAAAAAGCCCAGCAGGAACTCATTAGCATAATAGGCCACACTCAACAGCAGGAACTCATTAGCATATTGTGCCACACCCCTGACAGCACAGCTCATTAGCACATTAGGCCGCACCCACATGTTACCAGAAGTGTGGGTATCCAGCCACACCCACCTTTTGCTTCTTATTCTGTTTACCTTGTTTGTTGTCAAAACCCAGGGCCTTTTTTTGTAGCAGGAACTCCTTTGCATGTTAGGCCACACACCCCTAATGTAGCCAATCCTAATGAGTTTCTGCTGTTGGGTGTGGCCTATTATGCTAATTAGTTCCTGCTGGG